>NW_010205293.1:25591-42041 GCF_000695765.1 Mesitornis unicolor | reverse complement strand
GGGCCCACCGTTTGCTCGCTTCACAGAGGCTGGAAGTTGAGAGTTCAAGTGCATTTAGTTTTTCTTCTTAATTTATTGTTTTGTTTATTTTACTCAGCATTGGACATCTGCGTTTCTCGAACAGTCAGAGATTCTGGTTAATTAAGGTACCGAGGGAAATCCCTTCCTGTTAGTCAAGGTTTTTCTAGCTCATAACGGAGAGTTAACTTTTTCTCTTGAAACTGGGACACACGTTCTGGTTTTGTCTTAGGGTTACTCTGGCGTGATTTCAGACGTGTTCGTATCCCCTTTCATTTTTATTAAAGTGAAAAGTGGTGTTTCAGAGCAGCCTTCAGTGTTGGTTTTCTTACCCGTCTCTAAGCTGTTTCACTAAGTCTGATGCTTTACTGCATTTTGGCACCAAAACTATGCATAAATTGTATGCTCTAGCTCCTTGTTTTGACTTTTAAAAATTACCTTCAGATTTCTCTTTTTTTCTAGGGTAGGCAGCATTGTAGGATCAGTGGTCAAGAAACAAACGGGAAAAACTCGACTGCCAGTTTGAATGACTTCAGTGATCCTGTTTACAAAGAGATTGCTATAACCAATGGCTGTATCAACAGAATGACCAGAGATGAGCTCAGGAGTAAACTTGCAGAGTTCAAGCTCGAAACCAGGTTAGGCTGATTGTAAACCTTTTAATTGTTCTTTAAGAGTGGTAGAGATGTAAGGGATGATTATTTTAAAGCTTAAGAATACACCACAAAGTGAAAAGCACACACCACCGAACACTGGTCTTGATGGAGCTTTTGTTTGCTGATCTGAATAGATGAGATGCAATAATGTGAATAAGCGAATGTATTATAAACTGGATTTGTGCTCATTGAGGAGGAGGAAGAAAGGGCTAGGTATCTAAGAGAGTGGTTCCTGCTCTATCGGAAATGACCTGCAAGACCCTTTGATGTTGCTACAGCCAAACTAATTTGAGATGTTGAAAAGAAAGTCAGCTGGGAAAAACAAGGTGTATTGTTTCTATTGCCAGTAGTAATGAGGAAGTAGTAGTGGTGGTGGGGAGTTAGCAAAGTGAGAAGCTGCTGCTCTGGAGGAAGAGGCAATATGAAAGGTGAGATGGAGGTTGAAAGGAGAAGTCTGGCTTTCTAGAGAAGAAGGCGACTGTCGAGGAGAGGATGTTCAGAAGGGGAAAAAAGGAAGGAATAGATTAATTTGAACAGAACAAAAGAAAAACAAAATGGTGTGGGCTTGAAAGTGCAGCCTGTCACCTCCATCGTGTCTGTCTGCAGGTGTTCTGGCTGCATTATTTTTTAAATTTCTCCTTCATTTACATGAACTTGACTACTTGAGAGGCAAAATTTTTGTAATTACCTGATAATTTTTTTACTAGAACAGGTTAGATTTATACAGCTGTTCAGCAGTTATTCTAATTTTAAAAACAAAAAGCAGAATTCAAATAGTAAATTATGTGTTTGTAATTTCTTCCTAGGTTACTAGTTTTTATTTGTATTTTTTACACAGCTATAAATGCAGGAAGTTTAAAACTTTTCTTTTAGATAAGCTAGACTTCTTTAGTGAATATATTAAATTAAATAGATCAGAATGTGTTTTACATGTAAACAAATAGTACATCACCTCTCATGTTGTGAAATGAGCAAATTGCCCCACAGCATCCTGTCCCTTAGGATTATTTTGATAGCACATCATCTCCTTCTCCAATTTCATGAAGGTTTCATGACAAAAAAACTAATTTCCTCTTCCATCAGTTCCTATACTGTCTCAATTTTGAACGAACTGGTCATTGACTAAAACTAGATTAATTAACCAGAGTGAAAAAGAGTTTCAGTTGCATTTGCAGAAGAGGCTGATGTTCTCAAATGCAGGTTTTGCAGTCCAGTTCCAGTTTTTCTTTGTGGATCAGTCGGCTGCTTTTCTGATAATACCACTTGCTACCAGTAGCTCTTACGGCTTCTGTGATTTCATTTGCAATGTGTAATTTTAAAAATAACTTCCTTCGAAGAGTAAATTATCCTTGTTTATTCAGCTCTGGTTTGGTATGTGGCAGTTCTGGCACCTGCACTTGCATTTTATAATGTTTGCATTAGAAAGATGTGGTAAGTAACTTTAATCACTTGCCACTGTGATTGTATTGTGTTAGCCACAAACCTCCTGAAAAGCGGGATTTTGACCAAGAAGTTTTTCTGACAACTGAAGTCTTGAATAAGTTAGTTACTCAAGTTCAATTTTAAATTTAAATTGAGACATATTTAAAATGTGGGTGTTTTAGCCGGGTTCTGCATTATCTGTGCCACTGCTGCAGAAATACCTTGGACATCAGTCACTTCAGGCAGAAGACACAGGGAAATAGGGGTGAAGCTTCCAGAGGTCATCTAGGAGCAATCTACAAAGACTTGGGCTTTGCAGGAGCTTCAGCTACTGAGTCTTGCTGAACTGGAGGTGACTGTGGAATGTCTCTGCACTGTGCTTCCCAGTCTGTCCCCAAGTACTGATACTATCTGGATGTTTTCATTGTCAAGGGGTATCGCAGCCTCTGCGCTATCCCAGATGATAGAGTGTTAACCATATGATAAAGTTGAATTCAGACTTTGTAAGTGCAGATGTTCAAAATGAGGTTAATAAATTATGAGCTTTCAAATGTTAAATGTAGCTTCAGTTCTATAGTGGTGAAATAATCTTTGTCACTTCCCTCTTCAGAGGAGTGAAAGACGTGCTGAAAAAGAGACTGAAAAACTATTACAAGAAACAGAAGCTGATGCAGAAGGAACCCATTAATGGAGAGAGCTACTATGACTACATCTGTGTTGTTGACTTTGAAGCAACATGTGAAGAAGGAAACCCACCTGAATTCGTACATGAAATTATTGAGTTTCCTATCGTCTTACTAAACACGCGTACCCTGGAAATAGTAAGTGAGCTGATTCCTGTGTCAGTAGGCTGTTCTTCAGTGTAACTATTTTGCTTCAGAAAGTCTAGATTAGTTTTTAGGTAGATGTTAAACTTCATTAAAAACAGCTTCTGTTTTAAACAGGTTTACACCTATCCTCTGCCCCTCTTACATACAAACAAAAAACTTCCTTTCGACTCTTAAAGCATCTGCAATAGATCATGCTTCTGCTGATAGGAGGGACTTTCAGTTTCTCAGTTCTCCTCACCCGCCTTCTTTCCCTGCTTTAAGATTGACAAAGCTATTTCTAGGACTCAAAGGCTTAATCATAAACAAGAATTAACAAATTCTGCAGTCCTGTGTGAGGCAATCTAGAAGAGACTAATGCAGAGCTCTGGAAAGTGGGGTTGAGTGAACAACGCTTCTTGGCCTATTCCACTATTTCCACAATGTACCCAACGGATTGATTTTAAGCATATTTAGTAGGCAGTTGGCAGCCTCAGGTGCTCTGTCCCAGTACAGCTTTCCTTTAGAAAAAACTACTTGCTGAGTGACTCAGTGAAACAGAGGAAGTGCATGCTCCTCTGACTAATGGTTCATTTATCAAGAACTTTTAAGAGGAGGAAGATTTCCAGTAATCACTGTGATGCTACATTAGAGTGTAGCTGCATGTATTACCAACGGCAGGAAGAGGATTGTGCAGATTACCACGACTGTACCTTTAGAGTAGCAGGAAGCAGTCTGATTTTTATCTCTGCCCAAAAGGGTTTGTGTAGCAGCAGGGATTTGGAGCTTGCTTTTTTCCGTGAAACTTGCATGTAGCGTTCAGTCTTGTGCTCCTCCGTTTCCCAGAGTGAGGTCGTTGTGTTACCTCTGAAATACGTGGCTGGTTGCCTTCCTTGAATTACAGGTGAGCCTTTAGGGATACCACCTGAAAAACATCAGGCTTTGCTCGTGCCTCTCACTTCTGTTTTTCCTTACTCTTGCCCTCCTTTTCCCAAACCCTCTCCTTTACTGCAGTCTGTCCTTCCCTCTCACATATGCATCCCTGCTCTTGGGTGCCTCCTGGCTGAGAGGAAGGGTGTGTTCTGGTTGGAAAGCCATCCATTGGGAATTTCATGATGGTCAGTCAGGAGGCTTTTGCTGGCTCAGGAGGTATGCACTCCACTGTGCCTCCAGCAGGACAAGTAACTGCTATTGCCTTTGGCTATGGGCAAGCCAGAGAAGTTGCCTTGTGGGCTATGTAGTGTGCTGCTCTTGAGTGTTTGGTCCTCTTGTTACAGGAGGATACCTTTCAGCAGTATGTGAAACCAGAGATCAATCCCAAGCTTTCAGACTTCTGCATCAGTCTGACAGGAATCACCCAGGTAATTTGTACTCATTTTTTCTTCAGGAAAAAATATGAAAAAAAGAGATGTGGTATTGGTGTTTTCAAACTGGTAATATTTCATGGTAATTTTTCTGTTAGGCTTATTCACTTAATCCTTGTTTTTCTGCTCTTCTCCCAATTATCACAGAAGTGATTTCACTAAATTGGTCATTTAGATGTTTGTAAGGTTCTGTAGGGAAAAGCATTCATTTTGTAATCCTTGTGTAGAAACTTTATCAGAAGAAAGCACCTTTTGAATTCCATCAGTTCCTCTTCTAAGATTTTTATTCTAAAGAGATTAGATTCTTACGATGGCAATGGCTTGTCATCAAGTGACTTGAGCCTGGGAAACGAGCTCAAAGGTGTAATCCAAGTTCAACAGCTGACTAACCCTGTTATCTTTATGGATGCCATTTGGAGGTTGGCTCTTTAAGTGGTGCTTTTGTGGTGCTTTTTTCAGTTTAGGAAAAATCTGTCCAATTGTCTGCTTATTCTGATGTGTAATCTGTTTCTGAAGATTCTTGTGAACCCAACTGAGGGAGTGAGTGATTTAGTGAATGCCTATATACGAATTCTTACACTTCATACTGTTTTTTTCCTGCCAAAAATGTTCCTCACTTTCCTTTCTTCCTGTTCTCTTAGGACATTGTTGACAAAGCTGATACATTTCCTCAAGTTCTGCAAAATGTGGTAGAGTGGATGAGACAGCGAGAGCTGGGAACAAAGTATACCTATTCCATGTTGACAGATGGGTATGTCCTTATGCCGCCTTCAGCACGCTATAAAACTGCAACACAGTGTTTAATCTGTGTGAGAATATTGTTAAAGGTGGATTGTGCTGCTGCCACTGTGCCATTTTATTATAATTTTAGCTTTCATGAAAATCGGAGAAGCCAAACTAAGCAGTTTGACATGAAGCATAAATCCATTAGATGGCACTGTTTCTTTCCTTGCCTTCTTCATGCAAGTAAACGATGTTGAATAGACTTCTTATCCTTTTTTTTTGTGGCTGCAGTTAAATAAATATAAAGGGATACTGGAAAAAAAAATCTCACTCTAAGGGATAGAAAGGTGTGGGGTTTTTTGGTGGGTTTTTTTGGGTGGTTGGTCACTGGAGCAGACTCCCCAGAGAGGTGGTCACAGCGCCAAGCCTGTCAGAGTTCAAGGAGCATCTGGATGATGCTCTTAGTCACATGGTTTAGTTTTTAGGTAGCCCTGTGAGGAACTGGGATTTGGACTCGATGATCCTTATGAGTCCCTTCCAGCTTGAGATGTCGTACAATTCAATGAATTGATACATAACAAAAGTGTTTTTAACTGACCCAGCTTAGCAAGTAGGAGAATTTTTTTGCTTTTGAAAAATGAGACTTTTTTTTCCCTCCAAATTCCTGAAGATTTGGGCAATGACTATAAATCCCAGGCCTTTTCTGGTGAAGAACCTGTATCATTGAAATGTGTTTGTTCAATGTGAGCGGTGAAGTCATTTAAAAGCTGTCACATAAGACCTGAGGTGTACAGTTTAGAACTGTGTACACCTTAAAAATGAGGACTTAGAATAATGTAATTCCAACTTTAATTTAAGCAACTGCTGTAAATGCTGCTATTTGACTAATTTTTTACCTATGGTCAGGTTTCCATCTTTGAAAGCAACAGTGAATTAAAGAAAGGAAATGTCAAAGCAAAACTGGTGATATTACTAGGCCTAGAATGTGTCTGGAATTCCCTCAGTGAAATTCCTCACGGAAAATAGGTGCGGTGAAATGTCTGTCATATAGGTGAGATTGTGTAGGCAGCTGCAAGAGAGGGGAAAAAAGGCTTTATTTTGGCTTGAAGTTTACAAACTTGTTGGGGTGGTTCTCTTCAGGAAGATGCACAAGAAGTGCCTAGGGTTATAGTTTAATCTTCTTTCCATAAAGGTCTGGTTTCTTCTAAAACTTAAGTGCAGTCTCGTTTCAGTAACCTATGTTAAGTGCAGACATGCATGTGTACCCAAATAATCAGGAAAACTTAAGGTGTCGCTTCCCCAAGGGCTGTGTAAGCATCTGTTGGTAATTTTTAGAGTAGATGTGGTAGGTGGAGAAGTTGGTGTGCTACTTACTTTTAACCATCCTGGACCTGAAACCATCCTAGCAAAAATCTTGTTCATCTTGTTGTTTGTTTTCTGTATGACTTAACAAGTTCATACTAAAAAATTCTATACCATGACTATAGCAAAAAAGCTTTTCCTAAACTGTTTTCCTTCTACCGATCATCAAAGACAAGACAGCTTTTTGTGCCACAGCTGTGCAATATGTAGAATGCAGGCATCTGAATTATGCATTACTGATGTTTTTCTCTTTTCTTCTTTCGACTTTTTAAGATCTTGGGATATGAGTAAGTTTTTGAACATCCAGTGCCGTATGAGCCGTCTCAAATACCCTTCTTTTGCCAAAAAGTGGATCAATATTCGCAAATCATATGGGAACTTCTATAAGGTTTGTATAAATTGTTGTTTCTCTTGTGGAACAATTTGGTTTAAAACTCTAGAAGGTCCTGTTGTGCTTGTCATCTTTACTTGTGTAGTATGAAATTATAGTACTTAAATTAGTTGCTTGGGGCTTGATTTTCAAATGTGCTTTATGCCCAGATCTCCCTTTACTAATTGAAGATCATGTAATCTACTGCATTTTGATTTTAGTCTTGTTTTTAAGAATCAGGAGATGCTCCATGACAGATTGTCTAAAAATGTCATACCAGTGCTTTTAGACCAAGCTCAGCTAAAAAGACTGTATTGATTTTTCAATTAGTTTTTCCTGTTTTCCTGTTTTCACTACAAAACTACTTTGCACCGCTACCCTCAGATATCTTCACTTTTGACACTGAAAGATAAGTCATATCTACAGTGGAGTCAAATTGTCAAGAGAAAAGTAATACAAAGCTCAGTGGTAGACGTTTTTGCTGCTTTCTTTCACTGTCAGATGACCTTAAAATGGGTTATTGGAGATTTTTAGCGAATTCCTAGTCAATCTACACTAAACCATTTGTCTGAAAGTGATTTCAGCCTAGCTGATGATCTTCTCTTGAAGGGCTTTTTCATACTGAATGTAACCTCTAGGCAAAAAAAAAAGTTAACATGTAATTAAGAGAAGAGCTTTACTTTGTGCTGGGCAAATATTACAGGGTTACTTCATTTCTGTCTCTATTACTTTGCTGTTTCTGCATAAATGTTTCTGTTGGAAACACGCTAGAACACAGGACAGTCATGTCAGTCCTGTCAGCTTTAACCTAGACATACCTGCTTTTTCCTTCTCTGTTGAGCCGTGATTTTTCATCAAAGGCAATGAAAATTGTAACTTAAAAGGAATCAGTTTCTTTTTGTGTTTTTTTTCATAAATGCAAACAGTTTTTAGTTGTTCAGTGCTTCTGTTTAGCTATTCTGTGCTGCTCTTGAATCTGTTAAGTAATAGTAATAGATAAAATTAATGATAAGGAATGTATTTTGTCTTTCCTGTGTAATGTCCCACAACCTGCAGTGTGTGTCCCCTGCCCAGTTTGTGGGTGGTGTTATTGGAGTTGCATATTGCCAGATTTTGGCAACACCATTCTGCCTAGCTATTAAATCCAGCAGTGTGGTGCAGTATCCTAGAACTTGTCATGTCCCATGTTCCCCCACCACAACCACCACCACCAAGAGAGCAAATGAAAGTTTTCCTTTTTTTTGCTCTTTATTTTTCTTTGACCTTTCCAAAGAACAAATGCATGTTTAGTAGTTAATCAAGAGAGGACTTGGGGCTTTCCTGGTGTAGCACTTTGCATGGGTAGGTCAGTTAAGCTTCCTTGTCTGTTCGTGCTGTTGGTCATTCCTGTAAACATGGGCTGCTATATGTGTTGCTGATCTGTTTCTGTGGTTTTTGGAGGCACTCAGAAACTTGATGTCAGTGAAAAGCAGGAGCCTGGTGCTTCTTTAATCATTTAGCATTTAAAAGGAAAAACCTGATTTCCTCTGCAATGTCATTTAAGGTAGTAATTCCTTTTTTATAAGGCTTGTTAAACCTAGCTAGGCCATGTTTCCACTGTTGCCAGCGCTGGCACGTCTCGAGCTGGTGCTGGTAGTGGTGAGACTCTTGAGATTATCCTGAGTCTAGACAAGCTCCTGTTGACTGTGTCTGCTCTGCAAAAAATGAGAGTGTCTGTCTCACCAAGGTGCTTTGAAGTTAAATTGTTAGTGATCTGACCAAAGGCAACATGAAAGTAGTATATGACTTAAAATCTGCATATGTTTCTACTGCACTGTGTTAGATTAAAAAGACCTGGAACAGGACCTAACTCTCGAATGTGGTTCACTTTCTCCACCAGGTTCCTAGGAACCAGACCAAACTGACAATCATGCTGGAAAAGCTGGGCATGAGTTATGATGGGAGACCACACAGTGGACTTGATGACTCGAAAAACATTGCAAAGATAGCTATAAGGATGCTGAAGGATGGCTGTGAACTGCGAGTGAATGAGAGAATGCACGCTGGACAGCTCATGACTGTCTCCTCCTCAGCCCCCTTAGAGGGAGCCCCTGCTCCACAGATGCCCCGCTACAGAAACTAGGGGCAGGTCAGGGGTTGTGCCTTAGGGACTGCTCTCAGACACCGAAGACTGTTAAGAGTTTAATAAACAGCCACCTCTGCCAACCTGTCTGCAATGCAGAATCCAAAAGCACCTTAATTAATCATCTCTGAAATAGAGGAGTGAAAGCTCTTTGCTCTTTGAAGCTTGTGTTAGAGCATTTTTTTTTTATACTGATGATTTTTCTTTCTTTTTGCAACTTTTCTAGCAGCAAGGTTGGAGTGTGGAATCCAGACAAAGTGTTTATCTATTATTAACATGTAACTAAACACATGCAAGGATCGATTGGGCCTGTGTGCTGCTGTTCTACCCCAGTCTGTGGGTAGTATTTATTAGCTATGCTGTAATCTTAACAATATCTAACATCTGATTGTTCATTGCATACAAATAAGACATGGCTGGAAGAACTGAAATAGTGAGTGGACAGGCTGGCCTTTCCTGATAAGATTCCTTTCAAAGAGTCCTGCTGGTAATTGTTTTGGGTTTGTTTTGTTGTTTGTTTGTTTTTTAAAGTCTAGAAGAAATGGGAGCATGTTCATAAATTCCAAAGCAGGAGAGAAAAGTAGAGTGGTTTTGGTTTTTTATTGTTTGTTTGTTTGTTTTTTCTTTAAGGGATATGTTTACTTCCACACCAAATGAAAGAGCTGTGTATTGAATAAAAATTCCATTAATGCAGTTTCCTAGTGATTTTTTTAAATCTCTATTTAAAAAGACAAGGCTTTTCGTACTTTCACTTTGAGGATTGTATCTCCTATTCTTGCTGCACTCATAGCTGCACTTCATTTAGTGTTGCTTTCAGACACTCAGCCATTTGGACTTAAAATTAAAGACATGCTCAGCTATCTGTGGTACCTTCTTGTACTTCTGCCACCATGAAGCTATGCTTTTATCTCAAAAATCTAACATTGGAAGATTAATTTTATTAGTAAAAGCCACATCTAATTATTAACAACTGCTTTCTTCCTAGGCCCCTGATAAGATGATATTCAAAAGAGGCCAAAGTGTTAACTTGCTTTGTCTCCAAGGGCTGTTATGAAGCACAATGTTACTGTGATCAGCTTTGCATTAGAATGGCTTGTTCTGTTGATGTATTTTGGTTGCTCTTAGTAAAAAAAAAAAAAAAAGAGGTAGTTTATTATTCCTGTATTAAAATTCATTCTTTCTTTCTACCACTTACATTCAGGAAACAAAATAACCAATTCATAGGAAAGCTGCTTTGGGAAAATTCACAGCTTGGCTAACCAGACACCTGCCAGCTCCCCTTGCTCTTCTGTTAAATTGGATCAATAGAAGTGTGAAAACTGCAATGTAAATTCATGTAAAAGAGAGAAGTATTGGTCAATTCTCAGTTGGTTCATATGTAGGAAGGAAGCAGTTTTCTTTCCAGAGTTGCAGATTTGGACAGGCACAACTGCTTTAGAACGATCTGCATTTTTTTCTGAAAGTGAGTAACTTGTTCTGCCTGTGGAGTTCTGTTGAATTTACTGTTTCCTTTCTGTAGCAATACTTGATATATTTTCAGAAGGGCAAAATCCAAATCTCTGATATGCCTACTCTGAAAATACTATTTATCTGTCAGCCCATATTTTGTACAAGTTGTTAATTATGTATTTGTTTATCACTATAGCAACCCTAGTACCCTGTTTTCTGAAGAACGATGTTAATTTACCTTTGTGAGTTACTGTGGTGCAGGTTTCTATGATAAAATTGAGTCCAGCTCAGCAGATCTCCCCTTGGGATGCTGGCAGGATCACAGACTTTGTCACTTGTCATCTGTTTACAGGTCTGTAACCAGGCTCACAATCCAATGAAAAACTTCATTTGTTGCAGATTATACTACAGGTTTCATAAGTGAAGAGCTGTTGTAACTTTACATCGTTTATTTTAAGTACAGAGTTTATTTTTGTTAAGTAACTTCAACACTTCAGTGTTACATATTAACAATTATTTTCTGTTTATTGCTTGAGTAGTTTTTATCAGAGTTGCAGAAATCAGTAGAATCATTCAGGATACTATTTTATCCAAGTTGAATTAATGTCAAACTAAATGTTTGCACAGAATGTTTGATTCTGTGATTCTGAGTTGAAGTTATTTTTATCAATGTCTGTTGGTTTACTTGAAATGTAAACAAACTTATTAAAATAAGTTGGTATTTATTAACATGTCAGGTACCGAGTTCATTCCATAAAGCATGGAATGACTTCAGCAGTCTTGGAGGTCTCAGTGTGGCCCGTGATTTGTCCCCTGTGGTGGACTAACAGCATTGCCATGGCTGGGTGGCTTAAATCTCATGAATGTGGCTAGTAAAGTACTCAGTAAAGGGATAAATTTTCCTGGGTGCTTTCATACTAAAGAGGCATCTTGGGAAGAATAATGCATGATGTAGTGATTTCAGTACTGATGCTTGTGTTCAGCCAAACAATGTGGTTTTTTTCAGGTTGATCTCGTTTGTTTGCCCAGAGAAGCTTGCTGAGTGCATCTCTGCTGTAATGAGTATTTTTAATTATTAGAGGAGTCACCCCATGCTGGAAAAATTCATGGACAACTGTGTAAGAAACAGTCTTATTTTTATGCAGAGAAGAAACCAAACCCATGCAGACGTTATCCTGCTGGTACAGTAAGAAGCCTTGTTTTATTGTTGGTTTTTATTTATTTCACATTTCAGGAACTGTACTTGAGCAGTTTACCACTACCACAGCCAGTCTGTGTAAAACACTAGTGAACTTTAAACAAAGGAGTCAGACACATTGCAACGAGCACTTTCAAGTAGATTTCCTAATAGACATTTATATGAATGTGAGAGAGATTCACAGAATCTTTGGGTTCTGTTAGAGGGGAAGGAAAGGTTTCTCAGGCAGGTTAAAGAGCAATAACCTCTCTGTCTCGATGAGCAAATGTCGCTTGCTGCATAGGGAAGAGGAGGTCACAACAGTTTGTTGCCTCCCATCAACCTCCCAGTGAGGTATGGCTACAGGGGTACTTCTCGGCAGGTAACTGTCCACAGAAACTGCTCCTGTCTGTGCTTGTCTTATAAGGTAACTTAATAATTTTGTTTAACAAGGTAGTTGTTGTTTCCGTATTTTGTTGGAAATCAGCATTGCAGTGAGGAGGGGGCTGTTCCCAGCAGTGGAAGTAAATAGAAAAACTTAGTTCACCTTGAGCTGAGGTTCTCATGGCCTTGGAGAGCTCTCAGCACTTCACTGCTCTTTGGTGACCTTGGGAAGCAGTGTTTTCTCACCACAGCTTTGCTGGAGCACAGCTCGTTTCTCTTGCAGTTCCCAAGGCTGTTTTTTAAGTCCTCCCTTTCCCTTTTACTTCCCTTAGTGAACTTCTGTCTCCCCTGGAAAGAAGTTTGTGCTAGGTAAGAACTTTGTATGCTTTTCTTTTTAATCTGGGAAAACAAACAGGGCCTTTAAAAATAAATTGGATGTCTTACCTGTGGAGGAGAGGTGTCAAGAAACCCAGTTACTGACTGGGGGCTTTTGAAATGGGCTAAATGTGCAGAACATCATTGTGTTGCAACCAAAACCATTTAAGGGTGCCCCCTCTCAAGGGTGCCCCATGGGTAATTTCATGCCCCACTCCTGCAGTCTTAACTCAGCATGGTCATATTTGCAAATGTTAATTGTAAATCTTGTGATGCTGCTTGCAGATGTATAGTGGGGGTTTTTTGCCTACTTTCCTGGCTAATTTATTGCTAACCATGGTTTTTTCCTGTTTGAAGTGAATGGCAGTAATGATCTTGCATTGGTAAAGTGCTCGCAGGTGATGCTGACCTCCTCTGTTTATGTTCCCTGTTTCAGCGATGTTGATTTTTAAAGAGCACACACAGCCAAATGGACCTCTGTGAGCCAGTGATGTCTCAATAAGTGGCTGTTGCTTCATCGTGCTGGTGTTCAGCTTTGAGGTGGTGTGCAGGTCCTGGGCTTGACGCACCTTCCCAGACAGCCACGTGCTCAGCAAAGCACCATGCTTGGGCATTGCTGATTTTTAGTTATGACTGCAGTCAGTGTGATTTGGAGGTCTCCTTGCCATGATCCTTTCTTTATTTCATAATAATTCACATCTTGAATTGATAAGTAGCTGAATACATACAGAGACCAGGCTTTTTGGGATGCCAAATGCCATGCACAGAGGGGGTGACTGCTCCTGCACTAAGTTTGGCTGTGTTTAAGCACACTCTGGGGGACAGCATGGTCATATTGCTGTCCTCCACAAAGAGAGGGAAGACAGAGCCCCTTGGCTTCATGTTAGTGATGGCTCTGCTCCAGATGGATGAGAGACCTTCCCTCCTCCTTTCTAAATAACACTCCTCTGGTTCTGTGAAAACCAGTCAAGGGGAAAAATTGAGCTGTAGATTATCTGGTAGTCTTAGTCTGCTGCTGGAATCACTTGGTTAACTGAGAGTTTTCCATGCGTTTTTGGCCACAGACAGAGCCTTCAGAGCAGCTTTCCTCTTAAGAGGACTCTGTTTCTCATTACTGATAGAGGGCTGTGCTTTCCTGCCAGCACGGTGTCTTGCAATGTGTTCGTTGGAAAGTTAAGCCATGTCCTGCTAAGAGTAATATCCACAGAACAGGTCACCACACTTGGCAGCCTTCAGTAAATAGACAGCCCTGTAGATAAGGGGCATTTATTTGAACTGGGAAGCCTGGGTGGGGCATGGCTGAAAAAGGATTTGAGCATCCTTACCCAGCGTTGGAGGGAATTGCTGTGGTGCCTGCAGAGCCTGTCTGTTGCCACAGATCTGTGGGAGCAGTTTCCTTCAGCTGTGCTGGTGCTCTGTTCCCCCTGTTAACCCGCAGAGCCACACAGGCACTTTTCTTCCTCGGACCCTTCTCAAACACTTCAAATTCACTGGAATTTGGGCTGGCTTCTCTGGAATTTACTGGCCCGCTCCTTGTTCTTGCTTGTTTTGCTTACATGAAATAGTCCTTGCCTGACCCTGCTTGCACTGCTTCTCTAACAGGCCATGTCTGGAAGCAGTTGTACTCTACGCTGTAATCTTGTCTGCACTGCAAGCCTAACTGTTACCAACAGGTCTTACAGAAACCTTATCACATCAGAGACTGTGGCCTTGTTAGGAGCCTGTGTAGTGCCGTGTCGTGGTTCCTGGATGCTGCAGGCATTTAACAGGTACTAACAGCAGGGAGGGCAGTATAAGTAAACAGGGAATCTCTCAGCTTCCTTCACAAGTCATGGCAAAAAGCTTGTGGCAAGTTCTCATGGTTTACCAGTGCTTTCATTCATGCTTGCTATCATGTGCGCATCTCCTCCAGGGCTGCTGCCACCAATAGAGATTAAAAATCAAGTCAAGGACAGGGTAATTTTGAAATCAAATGCCAGTTAGATGTGTGATGGGTGTTTGTTACTACACTAGAGCTGCGTTGGTAAGTGTAGCAACATGTAGAGGAGGAAGAGTGGTGCTTTACTAGATTCAGAGATGAAGCCCATTCAAATACCTTTGATTTTTCTCAGATTTTTCGTTACCCTTCGAGCATGGAAAACTTATCTTGTTTTGATGTTGAAAGAAGCATATAATATTTTTAAACTTATAAAAATCTTTTAAAAGTTTGTGTTTGAAGGATCAGGGAGATGAAGACAACATCTACATATGGTTTCAAGAGGAAACCATAGTTTAATCTGGGAGATGGTGATGTTCTTGTAAGTGTTGGACAAGACTTCCAAAATGCATGATCCTCAGACAATGGTCTTTTGCTATTAAAATAGAATCACTGTGACAGCCTATGGTTTAGCTTCCTTTTAGGCAGAATATAGAAATGCCTTCTTCCTGTCCTCTGACCGAGACCCACCCACCTTGGTGGATGCTGATTGACGTAGACATGAGAATTTTTTTGTTGTTTGATGGAGCGGTTTGGCAGAGAGTGAATGAACTCCTCCGTGCCTGCCTGATTCTGTCTGTGTGTGACACATTTTCGTAGAGGTTGCAGTAGCTGTGTCGTACTGGATGAAACTTCTCTCTTGAACCAAGGTAGCCATGCTCAAGGCTGTTGAACTTCTTTCCTGAGCCAAGAGACCACAAACCTGATTTGGGTCCTGCTTGGTAGCTGTGGTAGTGAGCAAAATACCCTGTGGTGAAAACATCCGTCAGCTTTTGTCTCTGAGGTGAAGAACATAGAGACGGGCTGTGTGCCACTGGGTACGTAGTAATCTGGTCTGACTGTTCACAGTGTATATGAAAGGGCTTCACAGCTTAACATCTGAGTTAGTGGCTGCAGCCACCTGGCCGTAGCTGTGGGGAGCCTTCCATCTGTTCCTCCTCTTTTCTGCCATCTGCATGATCTTTCAAAAATTGCACAAAATCTCCTCAAGCACATCCTACAGCTCAGCCAATTCCTCATGCTCTGGGGCCCTTGTTACATACAGTCATCTCTTTCAGAATATAAATGTCTTGACAGTGGGTGCCCCCTTATCTTGAGTTCTGGAGCACATTGTAGATGGGCTGAGCTGTCACCATGTCCTGCAGATGACCTCTGCTCCTCCATCCACACCAACTACTTCAGCCCGACAGCCACTGCTCTGTTCACTTGTGGGGTTAGGGTTTTGGCAGGACTAAGTGTCTGTAACATACCTTAAAGTACAACTGATTGCTTTCTGTCCCCCTTTTGCTTTTCTGTTCAAGCATTTTGGGGATAGTTTAATGGGCAAATGGAGACCAACTGGGAGGTTTTTTCCTCAAGGAGACAGAAATGGTTCCCACTTGCTGGGTTTGCCATCGATTTATGTTTTTCACTCTACTTCTGTTTCCAATTTCACTTTATTTCTTCCTGTCTCAGAAGACCTTTGTGCAAACGGCACCCAATTCACTCTATCTTAAGCTCTTTAAGTATGAGACCTGTAGGGTCTGCTAGGGGAAAGACTTCCTTAGCTAGACATAGCTGTCTGGTGCCCTCTGGTATCTGAGCTGTCTGCACAAAGCTTGCAGGTACCATATGGAACCTGGAGGAGTCCTTCCAGCTTCTGAAGCAGCAGCTGGAGGTGAGGCTGGAGACCTGAGATATCTCATACCTGTGTGTGGGCACTGGAATGGTGCCCCTGGAGCAAGTCTGTGGCCCAGTCAGCCTAACAGCAAGAGACAGATACTTCCAGAGGATGAAGTGTCCCGTTGGTCTTTGCTGCCTCTTGATATGACTCAGCTGCAAGATAGAAGCTTTGCTGCTGCTGTGCAATGTCCCAGCATCCACCGACCCTTTGCTGGAGAGATGGGGATTTTGAGCAGCTGGGAGAAGGAATGCAATTGTGAGGCCAAGGCATCATCTCCTGAACACCAACGGCTTTGGGGAAATAAGGATGTGTTTCTGTAGCCTTCCCCAAAAGCTTGGGAGGAAGACAGCTGGACCTGAATTTAGTTGTTTTGTTTCTGCACTTCAGTGAAAATATATAGTGACACAATGACAGCTGCTACAGAACCTTCTGCTGTACTGCCTGTTTGCACAGCAGTGGTGCAAGAGCCAACCTCTGTGGACATCAATTACCTGCCAAGGTCCTCAATTGCAGATCAGGGTGCCTATCCTTTGACTTTTAGGAAGCCTTAACAGATTCCAAGTTAGGAAGAGTTTCTGAAGCAC
>NW_010205293.1:19321-25560 GCF_000695765.1 Mesitornis unicolor | reverse complement strand
AAAGAGTGTTTCTTATTTTTTGGCAGTGGTTTGGTGCCAGTATTTAAGCTGGGATGAAGGGATTTCAGCTCTTTGGTTGCTAAGAGCAAAATGCCGTGTTTGGGATGCCTTTGTCTCAGTGCTGTCAGGGTTAGGTGTCACTCCTTCTCAGGGCACCTTTTCCCTGTCAGACCATCTCTGTGGTTGTCTGCACAGACCAGAGCCTGAGCCTGTTGTCTCCTTTCCACTGGTAGAGCATGAAAAACACTTTGGCATGAGCAGGACAGAGCAGCTTTCTGTGCAACTGCAGGAGAACAAGCGGAGCAAACTGGGGTGGTAGGCAGTGAACCCAGCCTTGCAAGACACTGACATAGCTGAAAGGAGTTGGCAAGAGAATTGGCCCTCCCCTGCAAATAGAAAAATGCTCCCAAAACAAGAGGAGAGGAAAAAATAAGGAGGTGGGGGGTATAGGAGTGCTTTGTTTTGATATTTACCCAGGGAGTGGGAAATGGGGGGAGACAAATGCAGAAAGGGGCAGAGTGCTGGCTGCAAACAGGGGCTGCAGAGGGAGAAGTGCATCTGAGGATGGAGGCTCAGCTCCATCCCCAGTCTGTGGCCCCAGACAGGCAAACACCCCCGCTGGAGAAAGGATGATCTTCCAGAGGAAAACAAGAAAGAGTGGAAAATGGATTCGAGCAAATACATGCATAACCATGCGCCAAAAAGGTCGGTGAAATCTCCCCACACACACTTCAGAGGCAGGATCCTCCTCCTCCCTGGGCTCTATCACTCTTCTACCCAGGGGGAGGGCTTGGAGGCGCTGCAGGGAGCGGGGACACCACTCTGTCATCAGAGACAGTACAACTCACGGGCAGGGAGTTGCGGAAGTAAAGGCCTGGCAGAGACAGCTCCTGGGCTGTAAATGTGTGCTTTGCATGAACACTTCGTATGCTTCTGCATAACAAACATCTGTAAACAGAAAGGCACTTTGCCCACGGTCTGTTAACAGGTAGCAGGGCTAAGGCTTGCCAGAGAGTTTGCTTGCAATGAATAATTCAACCAGTCCTGCTGCCCTTAAATTTAGGTAATAATCCTGCAGTCAAAGGCTTGCTGAGTTTGGCAACTGATGCTGCTGTGGGCTTGTCTCTGTGTTTGGCCTGGGGCTGGCACTGTTTCACAGGTGACTTTGACCTTGTGTGACAGCATCCTTACAAACTGGTCTCCTTTTACTGGCAAATCAGGCACAAATTCTTTCACCAGTTTGCCAAAGCCAAACTTGTAACCAGTGTTATTCTAGAGAAGAACAAAAAACAGAGTTTGGGGGTGGGGGGACTACTGGCTTCAGGTTGCCATCTGAAACGCCTTCCTGATGACTGGTGGCACTTTTTCTTCCCCATCAGAATCTTGCCATTGGTGGTGGCATTTGTTTTGGGTCCACTGACAGCTTAAGTTGGCATCCACTTCATGGAATCTGAATCTTCTCAGGGTTTCTGTAGGTAACATCTCTCTGCCTTTTCTGAGAACTATAGGAAATCTCTCCACAAAGCCATAGGTTTCATTCCAGTTCATCTTGACTCCAGTACTGGCAGGCTCAACATAAAAAGGAGTCTTCAATGAGTGCTAAGGGACTCAGAAAACAAGATTGCACAAAACTGAAAAGAAAGACACTTCTGAATAGATAATATACAACTGTAATTCTAGCATAAACTCAACACTAAACGAAGCACAATTCTAAGTGGTGCTCATCCAGCTTCACTCCAGCTTTTGGATGAGCCAAAAAGTATCCTCGCTGTTCTGGAGCTGTGTATTTAGTCCCTAGAGGCAATTTCTCCTGCCCAGCTTGTAGCCAGGTTATGGGAGCAGGGGAGAGGATTGGTTTGCTCCCGCTTGGTGTTTGTAGGGTTGCATCAGAAGCACTGTGGCCAGTCTGAGGACCTCCAGCAGAAAGATGTCAACAGACTGGAGTGAGCCAGGCAGTGATTATATGTAAACAGGCCCCAGAAATAATAAGCTGGCCAAAAACCACACTCCTCACTGATCAGTCACTGGACAAGGTGGTTTCTCTTATAAATGGTGTACGTGTGATGGACAGAAACATGCCTTTCTCTTGAGCCATGACTGCAGGGGAGATGCAGGGTGTGGAGAAATAGCACTGCTCCCACCTTTTACTCAAGGTACTTCTGATGTCTTGACACTGGGGAAATGTCACGTCGGGCAGGGAGAGTCTGAATGCACTCAGAGAGAGGTGAGACTGAGGAAAGGGTGCAGGTGAGACATGGAACTTCACAGCTTTGTGTAGTGCCTGTATCCAGCCCTTTTTTAGGTGTCTGAGGTGACCCCAAGTTCACTTCCAGAGTCACCCAACAAGGAGTCAGAGGTGAGGAGGATCAATTGCTAATAGCAAGTTCTTCAGAAAAAGAAGCCATAAGCATTACTGGAGATGCTCAGGCCAGCTTTAACTTATATCCTTTCCTGAGGTTCCTAAAAAACCTGTTTTCTCCCAAATTGCTAGTGCTTTTTTTTATTCCTCTTTTTTTCTTCTTTTTTCAGCCCTAGGTTCTTTTCTATACTTGCCAATGTTTGATACCACATATTCTTGATTTGTCTCTGGACTATTGGAACAGAGAATTTTTGATTTATATGAATAAATACAGAAAGTCTTTTGATATCTAGCAAGAAAAATACAAGAAAGTATTTAAAGTAGTGTTTACTCCACATATTATATTATTCCAGCATTCAGGTATTTGCAATACCCTGAGATGTACCAGTTTTGCAGGGGTGTTTTGTTCTTGCTTGTTTACTTTATAGGAACCAGGTGAGGATAAATTTCCACGTTGTGCATGCCCAAGTGAGAGCTCCCTGTTCTTTACTGTTTGTTTTGCAATGACGTTTCTCAAGATGAGACCCTCATCACCCCAAAGACATTTTCAGATGTCATTTTTTCCAGCTGTAACTGGAGCAAAATGTTGGCTGGGCAAGTTCAGACAATCTTCTGCAGAAAGCAAGCAGAACTAGCAACAGGAGATGAAAAACACTAATATATCTGAAGGCAGTAACCTCCCGAAAACAGGACCCAATGGGTACTTGCGCCATTGCAGTCATTTTCACAATGGTTGTCCATAGCTTGAGCCAGCTGCAACAGTTTCTACTTGCACTGCTGAAAATGCTCTGTTTAAGGATTGTCCTTCACAGCAAGTAACATCCAAGAAGAAAGCTTTGAGTTTCAGGGTTGTTGAGACATTCAGGGCCAATCCCTTGTCTGTGTCTGAAGAGAAGAAAGGCTTTGTATTGGACAGAATTTATTTTCCTGGTGTTGCCACACAGGGCTTTAGGGCTCAAGATATTTTTGAGAGCCTTTCCCTGCTTGGGATGACCTTCCAGTTGCTGGCCAGCTGCTCTTGTTCCAAGTTTTGTTTAATGTGGTCTTCTCAGAGCCAAGCGTGTGACTCAGAGGTGGTCTGTACTCTGCTCGTCCACACAGCAACATAGGAAAGGTCTCTGGGTGGGGAAACAGCCAGGTCACCTTGTTCAAGTGCTCAGAGCTGAGAGTGGAGAGCACTTACTTTGCCAGAGGCAAGGCATTGGTCTTGCAGCTTGGACAGACCATCAGCTGCTTTCTTAGGGGTATATAGCCCTTTCTTTGAGGCCTTGTATTGCGCAATCCCAGTGCCTTATGGTGTGCAGAGCCCTGGCCACGACGTGGCCCATGCTGCCATGCGTGCATGTGGTGTCACCAGCCACTGCTCAACAGTTGCTGTGAGGCTCTGGCACTAGATCACATCATCTTAGATTTGGCACTGGGACTTTATTCCCTGCCCTCTTCCTGGGAATGGGCTGAAAACTGTTGCCATGGGCTGCAGTCATGTTGCCATGTGGCATGGAACAATGTGATGCATCCCAGATCTCTGTACTTCCAGCCTGGCTTTTCTGCTCCCAGTGACAGGAAATCTCTCACCACCAAACAAGTCACACAGAGTGTGAAGTCCTGAGAGGGTTCCCACTGCTGATGTGTTCAGCCTTGATTTTGGCTTTGGAGAAGAAGTTGCATGGATGTCTTCTGTTTTTCAGTTCCCTCCTTCCTGCAGACTTCTGACCCTCCTAGGTGATGTTTGACCAAGGCAGATCTGGCTGACAGAAAGACTACAGATCACTTACTGTCCCATTCCTATCTCACAGCATGAGGAGCTGAGAAACCACCCAAACCTGATGTGCCTGGGCTGCTGGAGGGAGAAGGGAAGGAGAGCGAAGCACAACTGACCGTGCTGCACGCTTTTCTCTTCTGTTGGTTGTTTGTGTAGGTATAAATTCATGGAAGGCAGTGCTTCTGAGGAAGCAGTGACTGTGGGTTGTTTGTTTTATTTTTCTTGTGAATATTGCAAATGCTGGCCCTGTTCCCATGTTTGCATACACTTCTCCCTCCTAAAGCGCACGTAAGCCAAACATGCAGGGACCCAATTAAACATTGGCTGCTGGCTTTTGCTCTTTTGCACAGCAAAGATGTTTTTTTGAAGGAAATGTAGTGTGCTCATTAAAACAAACAAACAAAAAAACCCCAAAAAAACCCAAACCAAAAAAACCCCAAAGCAGCATCACCAACAACAATAAAACCCAAACAAATGCAAATATGTCAGGCTTCAACAGTTTGGTTCTATTCTACTTAATTACTTTAGGGGCCGAATAATTAAGAAGTATTTGTCTCCTTTAGCAGGCACTGGCTGAGAAAGCAACACGTTTGAATGCAGAGGGAGTATTTTTGCAGCCATTTCTACCCTTCCTGAGGTCACTGGGTTTATGCACTCCAGTGTTACAGTCCTTTGGTGTACACAGCTCATGACAACACTGTTTCAGATAGCAACTGTTCCTATGGTTTTGACTAGAGGAGGCTGACCTCAGAAACATCCTATTTTTAAACAGGATTGAGAAATGCAGGGGAGGGGGGCAGGGGGTGACACAAGGTTTGAGTCCCTATATGGAAGATGGTGAGGCTCTGGCTGCAGCACAGCTACATCAGATGACTTTATGGGGAAAATTCCATGTCTGGAAACCTTGCCAACAGGCTTAAAACCTGGTAATCATCACCAAAATTCCCACCATGGCCTTCATCTCTTGCGAATGCCTTTGCTTCACAGCATTCCTCTGCGGTCACGTTCAGGCCCATCAGGGTGGACGGGGCTGGGTGCCTGTCACACACCCCTCACTGCAAGAGCAAGCCCAGAGGAGCGGTGCTGGGCCTTACAGCGTTGTAGGACTGATCTTTGCCAGTCAGGCTGCCCCTCCGTGGTCATGGGCAGATGTCCAGGCTTCCCCCTTCTCTGTCTCCTGTTTGACATTCGTTGTCTGCATCCAGCCGTTTCTGCCTGGAGCTACACTGGTGCTTTGGCCTCACCCAGTGATCTGCCCACTACTCCTTTCATCTTGAAACCCTTTGAGATGCTCCACCTCTTTTTGTGAGGATTTTGCAGTCTGTAGGAGCGCTGGCTCCTCTGCTCCAAGGCCCAGTGCTGCATATCCTTTTGTATCTTCACAGGCTGTCATGTCAGCCTTGTGAACCCCCTGAAGAGAGATGACATTTTTTCTTCGCTTCTTGGGAAGCTTCACCTCCTCTGCCTTTCCAGGCATTTCCCATCTCCTCCAGTTCTTGGTACTGATCACTGCTTGACTTGTTTGGATCAGTCCTTGCTGTGAAAGGGCTGTGTATCCATGCTGGTTACCTCCACACAAGACAGTGGTTTCAGTGCTTTAACAGGATTGCTGAAGAAAGGCAAGATGGCTGCCACAGGCATCCCATGTCTGCCGTGGGCTCCATTCAGCTCTCACTGGAGGAGAGGTTTGGAGCCAACAAGCAGAAATAACCCTGCCTTGGGTGAGGAAGAGTGGGCTCAGAGACTGGCAGCAAGGCCCAAGTTCCACTGGGATTTTAAGGTCTCCAAGGCCTGGGTCCAACTTTGAAGTCCAGCTTGGGATGCTTTGCCAACACTGTGAGTCAAGGAAGCCCCAGACTCCAATGCAGTACCCACAGAGTCATTTTTTCCATGCTAATCCTTCTTTTTGGGTGAAAGCCTCCCTGAAGAGCAAATGTGAGACTGAAGTTGAGCGTCTAGGTTTCAGCGGGGAGAGCGCCACGGCTGGGCCTTACGCAAGCACCACTCCCTGCAAGCCTTCTGGCCTTTCCCATAGTAAATTCAATCACTCCATAGGAAGGGTGTTGCTTGTGTCAAGAAAACTACAGTTTTCACTCCCTCCTCAAAGAGGAAAGAGTT
>NW_010205293.1:12650-19290 GCF_000695765.1 Mesitornis unicolor | reverse complement strand
TTCCTGTTTCCACCCCAAACCAGGATGGAGGGTCAAAGCGAATGTGAATCAATACTCAGGGGATACTTTGGTATGGGTTTCTCCAAATGTTTCATCATGTGGTTTTAAAACACTTAACATTTGGGCTTTGAAAAATATTACGGTTTTCCTCTTAACCAAGCCATTGTTTGGCCCAGTGTTTTCTTATGAAAAACTCAGTTTTAAGCAACCTCACAATATCTCATGGGGAGGATTTTTTCCTTCCTCAGTCTAACTGGCTCTAACAAAATTGCAGCTGATTCTGCTACCCTGTGCTTAGATGACCACTCATGGTCACCTACAGAAGGCCTTCTTAACCTACCCTACATGCAACTTTGAGAAAACTTCATGTTTCTCTTTTGGGGTGTTTCCCATGGGCCTTCTGACTGGAATTGCATATGCTTTACTAAATTAATTTCAGAGCAACGGGGTTTGGCTTGTCTAAGCCACAAGGTTATTTTGCAGTTTTATGACAGCTGCCGGCTGGCTTCTGGTCAGGGTGTGACACATTTTTTTTCTCCTCCTTTCCTCAGGGGAATCTGTTTGGCAGAGCTGCTTGCTGGGTGGATGAGAAATGTGCATCTTGCCTCACCTTGAGGCATCCTCCTAAGTGGTTGCTGCTGTGTCTTGGGCAGAGGAGTGACCTCTCACTATTTCCTCACTCTGCTGTGAAGCATTATGGTGGTGTAGGATGGTCATGGTGAGCCTGGGGAACCCTGCTCTCCTTCCTCAGGCCTGTAAGGGTACACAGTGCAAAGAGAAGAGGCCTCCCACTGCCATTTCCTTCAGTCTCAGTCTCTCATCAATTCCATCCGGTGGTGCTGGGGCATCTCCACCTGCCCTGTGTGGACTGCCTTGTCTTAGCAGGGCGCATTTGGGCAGACACATGGATGGAGTCACCCCTGAGGCCATCCCTGCTCTTGCTGTAACACCAGGGCTTGGTTCACATGTGTGGCTGAGGTCCTTGCAGACCTCTGTCCTTTGGCTGGAGAGACCTGATGGTCACGGGGAGCAAGTAGCACTGCAAGCTGTCCTGGAAGATGGTTCCCATGTGGGCAGCTGGGCATTCTCTGAGGATACACCAGGGAAAGCAACAGGCTGGCCTCAAGAGCTGTTCCCCAGGAGGGCAGTCTTTCTAGGCAGATATGTTTGGTCTTGAAGGCAGCTCGGCCACTGGCAGATATGCCTTGCTCTTGTTTAACTCTGTTCTTTAGCTGCTTGCCAAACACTTCTACAAGTACTTCTACATGAAGCCAGAGCAGCATCTTCTTCCCATTCCTGGTCATATTGAAACCTGAGAAGAAAGATATTTTGGCAAATACTGTGCATTAATTTCATTTCCTAGTCACACAGTGAAACAGATCTGCTTTCACTGCTGTGAAGCACGAGCCGGTTGTGGTTTGTAGAAGAGAAAATGCTGCTTGGAAGGAGTGGGCCGTCATCCCTGCATGGTGCTGGCAGGAAAGGGAGACACTCAGACTCCACGAAGGATTGGCTTGTGCTGGGTGTAATATCACCAGAGGTCCGGGAGGTGTTGGATGGCAGACTGGATCCCATGGAAAGAGGGCTGTGGTCTACATGTAAAAACGAGGGTTGTGTAAAGAGGAGTTTGAGGCTGCTCATCTTAATGGCAAGTGAGGTCTCTTGCTTGCAATAACTTTCCAGGATTTTGAATATAGCATGAAATAACAGCCCAGGTCATCCTGGAAAAATGAGGAAGGTGGCCAGAAAACAAGGCAAGGAAAATTCTTGAGGTGCTACACATAGATGTGGTGTATTCTGGGGAGAAAGGATCTGGATCTGCAGTCCTGAGGATGTAGGGACTTCCACGACAGGGAGCAGCTGCAGGGGACAGGGAGGCAGGCCACCAGCCGAATGCACTGTGTCCACCAGAGCCAAGATCCATGTGGCACAGAGGGAAGTGGGAGCAATTGCCCAGGGTGAGCCAAAGGCTCTTTTAGTCTGTGTCTAGGGCTTACAGCTCAGCTGAGTGAAGAGTAAGAAGGTTGATGCCTGCCTGTTGTGGCATCCTCTGCCACCGGAGATGGGCACAGGACCAAGCAAAGGCTGTTCATGGAAAGGAGAAATACTCCAAGTGTCCTGAGGTGTTTCCCAAGAACATCATGAAGCACCAGGTTATTCAATGTAAAGGTTGAGTAGCTGCAGGTCCACAGGAGTGAGGGTTACATTTGCCTCCCCATGAAGGCACATTCTGTTACATGTACCACACAGTGGACACACCACAAGGCCCTGCAACATGTGGCCTGCAGGTTACATCTTACCTGTTATCAACAGCCCCGCCTTGATAGCTCTGCACCATATTTTTGCAAACAATTGTTTTCTCTTCCTTCTTCAAGCCAGGCCCTTGAGCAGCATGGCTGTCACGTTTCTCACATCACAGCATGGCTTGCTGTGCAGCCTGAATGGGCAGCAGGAGCATCCAGATGCTCAGATACCATTTAGCTGCAGACATCTCAGGAGGAACCTGGGGCACGGCTTGGTCCCTGATAGAAGTGAGGATGAAGGAGTGGTCAAGCACTGGAACAGGCCGCCCAGGAAAGTGGTGGAGTCACCATCCCTGGAGCTGTTCAAAAAACCATGTAGATGTGGCACTTCAGGACATGGTTTAGTGCATGGTTTAGGGCATGGTGGTGCTGGGTTGACGGTTGGGCTTGATGATCTTAGAGGTCTTTTCCAATCTTTATGATTCTGTGATATTATGGGCTTCTCTGTCACTAGTGGGTTTCCAGAGGGAAACTAAGGCAGGGAGAGGAGACCAGGAGGGCAATGAGACACTTGGAATGGGGGTTTCTACCAGGGAGATGCCAGGGGAGTGCAGAGCAAGGGGAGACGGGAGCATGAGAGAGTGGCCTGAGAGAGGCAGAGACGACCTGGGTTTGTGTCTGGCCAGGAGAGGATTTGTCTTTTACCCCAAATACCTGTCCCTGTCATAGTGTACTTTAAACATTCAATTTCTTTGTAGGCGTGTGCATTTTCAGTGCTAAATATATCAAAAGAAAACAGAACCACCCTCTCTCTCCTTGCCTCCCCTTCAGCTTCTCCCCTTCCAACAGACAGGTAGCAGTGACCTTCACCTTCTTGTTCATCTTTTTGTGAAATGTCAACTTAAAAGTGTAAATAAGGCTAAGATGGGAGGGGGAGTTAGAGAATCTAGGTCAGATGAAGGAAACTGAACCTGCCCTTGAAAGCAGGTGATTTTTCCAGCCTCCCAGTGATAAAGTGCTGGGTGGAACTCAGTTAATAATTCACCGTGTAGACATTAAATAGTCGTATCAGGCTACATTAAAGTCAGGTGCTGCCGGCTTTTTGTTGCTAAACTAATGGACTTTGGACAATGCAAACTATGCATTGCCTTGTCAAATGCCTTGGGACAGAAATGGTTGTGGCTGTCTCTTCTTCCTGTCAGACCAATTTTACAAAAAACCATGGTTGTCTTGTGAAAGAGAGGCTCTGTCCTTAGCTCCTACTGGTTAGAAGCATTCTTGTCCTGCTGCTCGGGCAATTCAGTGCTAGAAATCAATGGGCAGCATTGCCAGGCCTGGTTTATTACAGGCTGCTCTAGACATGTAAGATCTACAGAGGAGATGGGGCATTAGGTACCAAAGGTGTGTCAAAAATCACCTACATATAAAAGAAAGTCAATGGGGAGATTGGTTCCTGCTGCTCAATCTGGGGAACTTCTTCCTGCCATACTCGCAGGTGAAGATCTTGATCATGAATTTTTGGCTGCTAATTTATGTGAGCTGGGTCAAGAACTTGTGGTGGGCTCTGAAACTCAAGCTTGTAATTTTTGCCATGCCCTGCTTATAGTTGTGTTTTTCAGCTCTGGCCAGGCCATATTCTGCCACTGATGACCCTTTGGCCAGATACTGCAGTTTGCATGTGCAAGGCTGATACAGGTAATTAGAAAATCACCCAAAATAAAACACCTGCTCCCTTTGCTGGACTGGTTCTTCCTGGTTTCAGAGGAGTAACACACAACAAGAGCCACTGACCTCAGCAGATCTGGCTTAGATCTTGCACGGGGAACAGATTTCATATATAAGCAAACAGTTTCACAAAGCCGTTTCTCAGAGCAGAAATTTAACTTTAAATTGCTTTAACTTTAAACTGGCAGAAAGGCAATTTAAGATTATGGGAGAGAAAGGGATGGGAAGGAGAGGCTATGGACTAAAGATTAAATTCTTCCGATGATTCACATGGCTTTAAAGTGCAAACAATAGGGTAAAATTCATGTTGACATTGCAGAAAAAAAGCACGATCAATTTACATTGGATGGGTCAGAGTTTGTATTACTGCCTGAAGTTATGGGGAAGCGGCAGGCCCACAGCCTGTCTAGATCAGGTTACACATCAGCATGAGGCTAGCAAGGCTCTGAGGGGAACACAGGAAGCCGAAAAGTAACCGATCACCAAAATGCTTTATCCTGGGTGAATTTCTGTCCTTAAAGAGAGCGGCACTCAAAAACACGCTTTAATCTCTGTTGGTTTGGCCCTGGGTTCTTCACAGCAGAAGATACAGGAATGGCCTGGAGATGTGGCAAAGAAAGGTGAACATGGTGTAGCCCAGAAGGCCTGTGCCCATCGCAAGGCCTTGCTTAGTGGTCCTCAGCATTTTGGAGGGGAAGGCAGAAGCAGGGAGACCCCTGGATCCTATTTGCCTTGATATGTGAACACCAGTCCTGGTTGGTCTTTCCTTTGACTCTTCCTCCCCTGTTTTCAGTGAGTGAAGGCTGTTTTGCAGCACTCCAGGGGAGGAGTAATAATTTCCACGTAGGCCATGGTGCCGGGAGGGCGTGCTTAGCACTGGCTTACTGCAGCCATCTCTCCTGGGAGCACTTCAGGCTGGCTGTGCTGAACACACTTAGAAAGCGATTCCAGGAAAATCAGAGGAAAATGCTCATGAAACAACATCTTGGCAAGTTAACCAAAGTGGGTAGGGCCGCCTGGCAGGTTAGCTGGTTAAGAAGAGAGCTACAGTCTGGCCAACTCCATGGCCCAGGGGACCAGGAGCAGTCAAACAATGGAGCTTTTGCTAACTCTGTGGTGTGAGCCTTGTGGCACCAAGTTGGGGAGAGCTTGGCGACCCATAATGGAGAAAATAGAAACTGTCCCAAATCTGCTGAATAGGGAAATGCCATCCCAACCATTCAGAAAATTAAAAAAAAATGAGAAAAGAAATTGGAAGTGCTTTCAAAGTAGCACAATGCCAGAGGAAGCTAGTCCAGAAAGGTCCCAGAGATCTAATTATAGCCTGCAATCAATGCTGCTCTTATCCTCCGTGCTGCTAATGAACGTACATGAGGCAAGCGGTTTTGCTGCTCCAGGGCTTCTTGCAGTAGAAATAGCAGCATGGTAATAACTAGCTGCCTTGCTTGATTAGGGCTTGCTTTGCCCTCTCCCAGTTTCCCAGCCTTTGGTGCGTGCCCTCCAGAGATGTGAGAGCTGTGGCTCTCTGAACAGAACGGGGTAACCAGGCCAAAGCGTCGAGGAGTCTCCGGCCATGCACATCTGCCTCCATTACTGGCACTCAGCGAGCTGGACAATGAGGCACAGGCCTCTCAAGAGGTGGCAAATACCATCTTCTGGGATGTGAAAGAAACCCAAATTGCACAGTGGAAGAAACTCTTTCAGTTGTCACACTATGGCCCACAGCTTCCTCATGGAAAAAGCCACAGTCGCCCTGCTTCTTCAGGAAATGAAGCACAGAGAACGGTGGCCAGCACCTCTGTGCTATCAGATCAGCTGTTAAGGTGCATAGCAAAGAGTTTTCTGCCATGGGCTATGCTTCTGCTTTGTGTGTGCAACAGAAAATAGCTCCTGCATCTATGGCTCTGGTCCAGACAACATCTGCCAAGCGGACGGA
This sequence comes from Mesitornis unicolor, assembly GCF_000695765.1. Taxonomy (NCBI): domain Eukaryota; kingdom Metazoa; phylum Chordata; class Aves; order Mesitornithiformes; family Mesitornithidae; genus Mesitornis; species Mesitornis unicolor. The sequence goes on along the minus strand of NW_010205293.1, from coordinate 13,386 downwards.
GAGGCTGCTACCACCATGGAGGAGTTATCTTCATACACAAATGAGGGAGGCCAGAGGCATTTCCCCGGCATCTGTTTTTTCCTAGCATTCATTTTGTTTTTCCAGACAAACAAAGCACAAGCTTTCTCCTGCCCTTGAAGGACTTACAGCCTTTCGCTAGGTATTGCAGAAAAATAGGTGCTAGCTGCAGTGAAAATCATGACCAGAGCTGGGACCAGAAGAGGAGGGGCTGCTGTGCCAGGGTCTGACCAGGGAACCAGCCTTGAACTCGCTCCAGCTTTGTCAAGCACACTCCTCTTAAAGGGCATCATCGAAGCATATGGTCTCAATTTTCACGTGGTTGGTGACATTTCCTTCCTGCATTGCCTGGAGAAAGCTACTTGTATGATTATTCAACCCCACAGTCTGGTAATTGCACCAGTTTGGAGTGGTTTGGTCCCCTGAGGTTGTATTTACAGCTTAGTCTGCTGGGCCTTGGAGTTGCTCCATACCAAACAGTGGATCAATGGAAAGTCTGAGTTCTGAAGATCTCCCCAGGGTTTAGATTTGCCAATCTTTGCTTTTCTCAGGGTCCGTACTGCAGATGGGAACTCCCCTTGGTCACTGCTCACCCATTCCTTCTCCTGGGTTATCTCCACCTTGGAAAAATCCAGCTACTGATGCAGGTTCAGATGGGTTTGAGGCTTTGAGTTCTCGGAGCCCCCTTGGTGCAAGATGCTAGAAATTGCTTCCACTC
>NW_010205293.1:0-12619 GCF_000695765.1 Mesitornis unicolor | reverse complement strand
TGTAAGACCACATCCAAACTGCTTCTTTCTTCGCATCATTAAGGAAACAAAGGCAATTCAGTGCTGGAATTTGGGAAGGAGAAGCAGCCAAGCACGAACACAAGAAGCAGAGCTGAAAAGCAACATCAGAGCTGAAAATACAGCTCCAAGCTAGCTTATGGCCTCCTGTGTATTTCAGAAGAAAAGAGCCTTTGCTTTTGTTTGGCTGCAGCTAGAGCTGGGTGGAGCGGTATTTAGAGTAAGTTGTGCAGAACCGGCTCACAGGTCTCTCTGCTTGCAGCCAATCCTGGAGGTTTGTTCTCTCAAGTAGGCAGATTGAGTGTCAGAAATGTAAATTTCCTGCGGGTGGAGCAGCAGGGTCCTGCCAGATGGGTGCTTTTTCCAGGCTCTGGCAGATCTCTCATTTTGTTGATTAGAAAGCTGAGCTGAGGCCTTCTTTCTCCCTTGCTCTTCCTACCCATGATGGGGGAAGATGCTCATTCATGGCTAGTGGGGCTTTGCAGTAAGGAGCTCGGTGATGGCAAGAAAAGACACGTAACTGCACGTTCTTGCACCAGAATGCCATCCTGTCACAAGGGACTCATCCCAGCCACTGCAACATGAGACCACATTCTCCACTCCACAACAGGGGTCAGAGATGGCCTGGCCTTGCCACTTCCCCAAGTTTTGTGCACTTCTATCTCCTCAGTAGGAGTGTAGCCCATTCTATAGCCTTATACAGGGTACTTAGCATCATTGAGATGATCTGGAGCCATGGCTTCCCACATCCCACTGTTTTGCTTGGGAGAGGGCTTTTATGGCTTTTATTTGGAGCTTGGGCAACATAGCCAGAATTTGGCCACTCCAGCTTGGCGCCTACAAGTCAGCCTAGCAAGCTGTCTTTATGAGAAGGGCTGTTTCACCAGCTGTGGCTGGTGCTACTGGTGGATGAAGGAGACCCTATGAGCAAAACAACTTGTGCTGAAAGGAACCCACTGGATTCATCATGTCATCTGAGACACATCCCGCAAGACAGCTATGCAGCAACAAGGCAAGTTGCAACAAGCACTCAGAAATAACGCCTGGGCCAGCAGATATCTGCAGGTTGCAGGGAAGTGAAGGGTTGGTTCTACCAAACAGCATGGAGCCAACCTGGAGACCACTGCTTAGCTGCTGGCAGGTAGCATGGTGGCAAGAGATGCAAATGTCATGTAACCAGCCTTAAAAAAAAACATACTGGGTTTTTAGTGTAAGCCAAATAATTGGTCATTGGTACGAATTTCTGTGTTTTCCCTGTGTCTCCTGCATGCACAAGCATGGGTTCTGGTGTCCTCAGCAAGGGAGCTGAGGGCAAGTGGTGAGGAAGTGGGTATGGGCTGTCCCCTGGCCAGGTCATCTCTGTGTCCCATGGCCAAGTGGGCCAAAGGAACCAACAGGTGCCGAAGGAACCAAGGTCCTGTCCCCCATCCTGAGAAGTTGGTCCAGGAAGAGGAGACAAGAGGCAAGGGACAGAGGTGGCTGGAGCAGCCAGTGTCCTGCTGCCCCATCCAGGCACCTGAAAGCCAAGGGTGGACTTTCTGGAGTTGAGTTGCTCCATGTTGTCAGCGCACCAGAGGATGATGGCCAATGCGAGCTCCTGGTCCCCTCACCCAGGGCACAGCTGCATCCTACAGGCATTACTGTGGCCAAGATAAGCCACTTGGAGATCTTCTTTCCTTGCTAGCAAATACTGTTGGGAATTCAGAGGGAAATAACTCCGCTTTCCTCCTCAGCTTCTCCAAAGGGATCCTGAGTTGCCAGCTGGAGCCAGTCTTTGGTGCCCAGCCCTTGATTTCTGAGGGACCTAAGCAGCTTGAGGGTGCCATGGGTTCCCCAGGTCTCAGAGCGAGCGATCACATCTTGTGTGCAGCGCCTGTATGTGCTAAGGTAAGTGGTTAAACCCTAAATCCAGTTTGTTGCAGAAATGACAAAAGCTTTTTGTACTAAATGGTTAATAAATAGTCCATTTTAGACTAAACCAGGATACCTATTAGCAGAAATAACACTCACAAGACAGCTTGCCTGAACAAAAGCCTTGTTTCCTTGCAGTAACACCAAAACTAAAAAAAGGAAAAATGACTAAAATGCTCAGTCATCCTGCTCTGAACTCCCAGTGAGTGCCTCCCCACTGGCTTTATGGCTCACTGTTTACTGGGCTGTTAGTGCAGGGCATTGAGAAGCACTGAAAGATTTGTGTGTAGATTCACTACTTGTCTCAGAAATCTTGTTGACCACCAACTTAAAAGTTAGTGCGTGTCTGCTATAATTGCTTACATGGCTATAAAGCGTTCAAATGATAATTGTTCTGGTCGCTGAAGTGAAGTTCTTCTTCTGCAGAAGCCACCCTGGAGGAGTGGAGGGTTCGATAGATTTATTTATTTTCAGTTTACCTCCTATTGTGAGTTGATCTGCTCGGAGACAGCTTCTTGGAGAAAGTAAATCTGGGCTGTGACAGCCCTCAGACCACGAGGGAGACCTGGTCCAAGAACTCCTACCCCTGTGGCCAACTGTGAGTGAGGGGTGGAAGGTGACACTCATGGTCTTTGTGACCACATCACCGACAGCTACCCTGAACCCTGGCTTGAACATCAAGGACACATTCATCCAAGCCCATAGATGAAGAAACTGCATTTCTGAGGGCTACCCAGGTGCCAATAAGCCACAGCAAGCAGGGAAATGCAGGAGAAGCAACACCTGCCAGATGTCCAGGGGAACACTGAGTGAGAGGGGAATGGTCGTAAAACCCTGAGTGGGGATGGAGAGGGCTATTATATTTCTTCCTATGAAAGTGCCAGTCTCCATAGTGCTGGAGTGTCACCACACAGACACCGAGGAATTACACTCCTGCTGATAATGCTCTGGTTTTGTTCTGGCAGGGACCATAAAGACAGAAAGCAGATGCCGGGGATCATAAGTTCTCTCCTGTTGAGTGCTGGGAAGGAAAGTGGGGTCTGGTTTGTTCAGGCTTACCTTGGTGGGTGTCATTGGAAGGTGGGCTGTAGGTCAATTTAAGTCTTCAGCTCTTGGCAGCAAGGTTTTCCAGCAATTATTTTGGGAATATGGCTCTACCCTTTACTGCAGGATGCCTTGAGGGATGATATGGACCTTGCTGTATGCAAATAGCAGCTGCTCCCTTGCCCTGAACTACACATGGGTTGAGACTTGCCAGGCCTAAAATACTTTTGTCATGGCCACTTGCCTTGTCCCCTCACATCCCTGTGTCCTGAATCTGGCCAGGAGCTGGAACAAACAGAGTACTTTTGCAAGCAATGTTGCTCAGAGCTCCTTTGATTCCTGAGGGCCATGTCTTTTCCCCAGGGACAGGGCACAGAGATGTGGTGGCATCTCCATCATTGAGGTCATCAGCACTCACGTGGATGAGGCCTTGAGTGAGAGTTTCACTCTCTTCTTGTGCTCTTTTGAGCATACTTCTGGGTTGTGAAGTCTGAGCCTTCCCTTCCCCCAACACAACTACACAGCCACGATGGAGCAGAGAGGACATCCGTGACTAATGCATTGGCTGGAAGGGCTTGCCTGTATCCCCGTTCCAGGAGCCAAAACACTTAACTTGGTGACTGCTCTGACTTATCTGTACCAAAGGAACATGCCAGCTACAATTATTTTTGAACAAAGACACCCTTTTTCTGTTTTTTAAACCTTGTGTAAATGTCAATAACAAGCCTTTAAAGACAGCTAACTGTCTGGCACGGTACCGCTCCAAGGGGGTGGATAAAGACAGCCTGGACAGTTTCGCTGGCTGCAGCATGGCAGGACCTTGCTGGGCCAGCATAGCTGCTTTCCAGCTTAGCTCCATTGAAAAGAGACAAGGGCATAAATATGTTTTATTGCAATAGTTCAGAGCCAGCCAAACTGCCCAGTGGGACAGATCGGTGGAAATATCAAGGAAATTTGGGAGCATCACAACCCAGCCCCAGTGGTGCTGGTTTCTACACTGAGCTATGCTGTCCCCAGGGGTGCAGGGTGCTCTGGGTGCTGCTGAGAGCTGCGTCCTCAGCACAGCCACATTGCGCTGCAGACGAATGCCCTTCCTGCCCCCAAACCACACATGAGCTTGTGGAAGACATTGCGAAACCACACTCACACTTGGGTTTGGTGATGGTTACGTTGACAGCGGTGGAAACAACATCATGGTGTGTGAAAGAGAAGGGCAATGCCCTATTGTAGAGCACAAGGGAGACACTGGAGAGCAACAGGAAGCCCCGTGCTACGTGTCAAAAAAAGGAAGCATGGTTTATGCCTCGCAGACAAGGGACACACCTCCAAAGACCCAGTGCCTCCATGAGGCCCATTTGCTGACTGTTTGTGGAGGGGAAACCGAGGAAGAAATGCTGACTGCTGTTGGGAAATGCTGCACTCTGTCTTCCTCCCCTCCTGCTGCCCTCTGTTAGCATGGCAAACACATCTTCCATGGGTCACTCTCCTCTTGGAGTGCCTGTAAGAGCCACATTTAACACCATTTAGCACAATTTGCTCCAGCAGCAAAGTACTATCTGGATGCATTTACATTGCCATGGCCTGGCAGAGACATTTCTCTTACCCTCTACATCTTACCCCATAGTGGGCAGTTTTTCACTGGAGTATCCTTGATGCCAAGCCTGGTCTGGCAGACATCAAAAACAGGAATGTGGGGTGCTCATACAGCACCTGTGCAGAGACACAGACAGATGGCAGGGCCTCACTTTCTGATCAAGCAGGGATGTGAGCTAAACACGTGTTGAAACCCGAATGTAAGGACCTGCTTCAATACACGAGCAGCCTCAAAGAGCAAACTTTTTCAGCCCATCACCAGCCCTGCTCTGGAAGCTGGACAAGTCTGGGGACAACTCTGGCAGCCCATATTCCTTCAGCAAGGATGAGAATGGGAAAAGAGCAGGAAACTCTTACCTGTGCTCTCCTTGGGGTGGTGGATCTCCTTTTACCAAACTCCTCAAACAGTTTTGATCCTGTTCTTCCAGGATGTGGGTGCAGAGAGATGATATCCAGCCTTTTTCACTGCATCCAGGACTTGCAATTCAGCATGCTCTAATGAGGCTGCTGTGGTGGCAATGGTTCGTTCATACCCTGCAGGAAAGCATCGCTGGGGCAGTGGGACATTGCACTTAGCAAAGGGAGCTGGATATGGACCAGGGGAACACCTGCACCCCTCCTCTTTACAGAGCTGTCCCTGGAGGACAGGCACAGCAAACCTGAACATCCAGCCACCTCAGCCAAAATCAACATGACATCCCAGCTTAATTTTCTCTGCCAAGAGAAGGCACTGAAAACCCAAAGCATGTAGAGGTTTGGGAACCTTAGAGCAATGTTTGGGGGAGGATGCCAGGAGCCAGAAGCACTCTAAGAAATCTCTGTGTATCAAACAGCAAGTGCAAATCACACCTGCCACCAAGGGCTTTATAAATGCAATAATTTCAATGTCTGCATCCTCTGGCAAGTAACACCTGGGCATTAGGAGAGAAACCCCAGAGCTCTCTTGGCCCTTCTAATACTTGCACATCTCCTCAGCAACCTGGGCTGTCAGCAAGCTTCCCTTGGACTTCCTTATCTCTCAAACAGAAACCACCATTGTCACATGGGGGTTTTGGCCACAAAACTGTTACAGGAAATGACCGACTGCAGTCGTCTTGCTCATGAGCTTGGGGCAGTGTTCAGATGTGAAAGCAGCCCTGGTCAAGCCATCCAAATCACCTGGGGCTGTGCTGGGGCAGGGGGAGAGGCACAAAGAGCTTTTAAAAGTTTTGGGTTTTTTTCCCCTTCTGTAAACACCAAAGCAATCAGATGGCCTTTTAAAACAGATCAGAGTTATGTCTGATTAAAAGAATAGTAGTAAAAAAAAAAAGTCTGAGGCATTTTTAGTGATGTTGTTCCTGTTTTTCCTCAGACCTGAGCACTTCCAGCTGCCTTTAGGCAGATCTGCAACTCCTGGAAGAATCCCACCACAAAGACAAGGGTAAAAGGGCCTCTGGGCACAGACAGCAGGAGGTGACAACCAACACAAGGCTCTCCTGAGCCCCAGGGGAGGGAAATGGCACAGATCAACAAGAAACACCATTCAATACCCTTTTCCCAGGTGTACGCAAATCCCAAAACTCCTCTGTGGAGGTGGAAGAGCTTGCACTCCACTGTGTCAGCATGCTTGGTTTTGTGATGCAAAGATGGGGGAAGGAAGCTGAGACACCCAAAACTTAACTTTACCCAACTGCTGCAGAAAGCAAAACACCCTGAAAAGACCATGCATCTTATGAAAGTGAGACTCAGAAATAGCCACAGTCAGTGCTCAGTTTTATTTCTGTATGGAGCAAAAGCTCAGCTCACTTCACAAGACTGCCTGTGCTTTTCCCCACCTCTTCCCCACCTCTTCCCCCAGCTCTAATCTGTAAGTGGCAAAAGCCACCCAACTCCCCAGAGTTGATTGCAATGAAACACCTTCAGGGCATCACCAAGACCTGGTCTTTGTTGTCAAAGCCAGGTCAAATCCTGAAGCTAGCCTTGGCTGGCATTTATGCCAGTTGTTCCCTTTCTGCAAAGGGCAAGTTTCCTGCCAGAGCTTTTTGTAGCAGTGACAACAGGAACAACTTGTTTGAGGTGAGGAAGGGTCTACCTTTCACTTGATCCTGGTATTGGAAAAGAGCCTGACCCTCCTAGCACAACACCTCTCCCAGCATCCATCACACCCCATTACCCAGGCAGAGAGAAAGCACTGATCCCAAATCAGGGTCTGGGGAAGGACTGTGACTGACCTGAAATAAATGCAGAAAAAACTGAAAAGGCTGTTCCTGGCACCAAAAACAGGGAATGAGTGAAGAGTAGATCAGGGAACACGGTGTTTAGTGGAGAAACTTCAGAGTTTGGAGATAAGGGCCTGGCTCCTCTCCTCATTCCCCAGGCTGCAGAGGCTCTGGAAGTGTTTGTGTTGGCAGGAAGGCAGCAGGAAGAGGCAGCTCTTTCCCGTTTCAGGAGACGTGTGCTCCTCCCTGCCAATGACTGCTTGCAGGAAGCTGGTCCTGTATCCAAATCGCCTCCCCAGCCCCATGGGTGTTTAAATAAGATGACAGCAAGATACAGAGCCAACGTTTTGTTCCACCTTTATTTTAACAATCAGATAAAAACAGAACCATCGTTTTAAAACTCTTACATGGCAATTATAAAGTGCATTTTCTGCTTGAATGTTGTGTACAAAAATATCTTTTAAAAAAACCAAACATGCAAAACACCCCACAAGGCACTTCCAGGCATAGAGCGAGGAGAGCGACCCCTCACTTCTATGTTCACATTGGCAATGGAAAAAGGGAAAAGGGGAAAGGCCACAAGTACTCTTTTTGAACCGCTGTTGGTCAAATAGTCAGTTCCCAGCCTAGCTTTTACTCATGGCATTGCTCTTCTAGCTTATCTTCCATGTTCCTCCCTAAGCACGTCCCATCCACAGCCTGGAAACACACAGGCCCATAAGGAAATACCACTGTCCGCAGCACCCCAGACACACATGCCTTGTTTCAGCCCACAAACAGCTCTCCATAGGCATGACAGCACGCCAGGAGAACACAGCTTCTCTACAGTCAGTGTCTTACAGCATTAACACCATACACTAAATCAGAAAAACCAACCCAATCAGTGTCACTCACACTTGCTTTAAGTTTAAAATGGGGTTCAAGCCAAGCCAGGCAACAGTCCCTTGAAGAGAGACAAGGGCTGATTTGGGAAGCTGTTTGAACCAAGCCTGATGAGCTCTGGGCTAGCAAGATTTACCAGCTGGACAAAGTGATCAAGCACAGGGATGACATACATTGACACTGGATTTTGAAAAAGCAGCAGTTGAAGGCGAGCTATTCTTCCTGCAAGCTCTTCTTGTACCTTTCGGCATACAACAGAGCATCCCTTCTAGGTTAGGGTAAAACAGCTTGTAAGTATTTTGTACAGTAGTCTCCAGAACTAAAAACCTAGGTTTAGAAAGTTAAGTAGTCTACCCCATTGCTTCTCTCCAGCCCATTCACAGGCTACTATAGGCACCCCAAAAATTATATAAAGCTTATGCATTAGAAAAAGTAAGATTTCCTTGACCTCTATTTCTACAAACTATTCAGCACTCTCCCTTTGAGCTGAGGAATTACGTTATTCTGCTCAGCTAGCCCACAGGCAGCTTTGTGAGGCTGGTTGGCACTGCACAAGCTGGCCACCTCGCCTGAGTGCAGGCCCAGAACAAGCCACCCCTTTGAGGATAAGGATGGCTCACATCCCCAGGTGGTGTCAGGATAACGCCTCATCTCACAGCTTGTTCTTTGCACAGCCACTTCTTATGGACACAGAGATGCAAAGTCTGGGCATTTACAGGTTGAAATGGCAGCTACTGCTACAACAGCAAGGGAAGCCCAGCACGTTGATGTTCATCCAGTACAGCCACAGCATCCTCGCATGTGAGCAGTGCCACACCATTAGCTGCCAAGCAGTCCATGGCACAAGTAACAACTAGATTTATTTTTTTAAAAAAGAAAGCAATAATTTCAAAGGCATTGCTGGGATTGCATGTACCACCCCTTTCTCAGTCAAGGCACTTCCACCACAGTAGGTACAACCATCACCTTCCTATAACAGGACACAGCATGGAGTAGCTGTGTGGTCCATATGCATTTAGCTCCTGTAACACCTGAGCACAGCCTCCTGCACAGGATTTGCAGCCCCAGCTGGGCAAAACCCTGCTTTACAGTCCACAGGAGGAAGAACTGCATTTTCAGGGCCCAGCATGGCCAACAGCTGACTTCAGATGTCCATCAAGAGCAAAAAGCATCATTGATCACTTATGATTAAAGAAATGGGGAGGTTTTGAAGAAGGCAGTCAAGGCTGTCAACCCACAGCTGTGTTACAAGCACCATACAGCTACAGCTCATCTCTATTTTTGGTAACACCAAGGGTATAATGAGAGTTTTTGAAGATCAGCTGATAAAACAAATGGTGACAAAGCATATCAGATCCTCTCCCACAGACTAACATGCCTCCTAATACGGCAAGCTGTAGGGCCAGATTTCCTGTCATCACAGTTGCATTTTCATTTCCAAAACACCCTTTCTGCCTGCAGTAGGAAGGACCTCGTACTACGAGGATGCGTGCAAGGAGAGGACTCCATTCCCCGCAAGCCAACCACTCCATTTCCCGACAGGCATGGGCCAGCTTTGCAAGGAGAACCCTGCAGCTGAAGTACAGCCCCCTAAAAAAGATATAATACTAGAACATATTTTGAAAAAGCCTTTTAACACTGGGCAAGCAATACAAACCAGCCACCACTACACAGCTTGGACAGACGATATAAGCACTGTAGTGTTTCCCTGGAGACTAGCAGCTTTATACAAGAGGAAGGGAGTAGCAGCACTGAAGAGACACACGAGCAACAGCTCCTGGTCTTCTGAGCAATCGGAGAGCCAGTTATCCGAGCCAAGGCACAGAGGGCAGCTCTCACACCAGAGATGCTCCCCTGTTCAACTGGTTTTGCTGGGAGGCTTATGCAGAGCTACACAGAGCTGTGCTTCTTCCACCTTGCCATATGCCTCACGTTCAGACCAGCTCCCAGGCACATGGACATGCCAGCAACAGAGAGTCAATCAGGACTTTGTCCTCGGGTCAATAGTAAGGCCCTAGCTTCTCGTAGCCCGAATAGCTGGGCCACTCGGCAAAGAGGCCGTAGGAGCACCGTGGGCTCCCGAACTGGTCAAAGGCACTGCCAAAGTCAGGGCCCCCTGGGGGGCGGATGGCTTCCTGGGCAGACTTCAGTTCTGACCGTATGATCCTGTAATTTGTGCCCCTGTTGCTGTCCCAGTACACCTTCCCATTGCACTCAAAGGAGATGGCAAACTCCACTCTTTCATGGGATTGAATTCCCTCGGGCAAGCTGATGTCAAAAGAAAACGTGTCCCGATCCGACCCTCCATACGTGTCCTTGACATACTGGCATGGGTAATCTACAAAGTTTTTCCAGGTGTCAAACGTCATCCTGATCTTCACAGTCTTTTCAAAAGCCAAGTTCTTCACCTTCACTGTTCCCACAACAGACCGCTCCTTTAGCGTGCAGTTTTCCAGGCAGACACAGTCCGCCTGGAGGCGGTTTCTGAAGTCCAGGTAGTCCACAGAGGGCTGAACAAAATCCAGGACAAAGCTGTCCCTCTCCACTGTCGTCAGACCCACGATGTTGTCTATCAGCTCGGTGATGTTGAAAGGAATATCAAGCGGATCGTCAAACTCCGAGAACACCTTCACCATCGTCAGAGCAAAGCCTCTACTGTCTGCAAAGGACACCCTCTTCTTCACTTTGCTGTGTGCAAAGGAGTTTACTGTCTCCTCTGGTCCGTTCAGCGCAGCCTTGCTACTCAGCTGGATGCAGGGCCGCAACGGCTTGCTTGGCTTCGGAGCAATTTTGCAGCCACACTTCTCTCTTCGCAAGGGTGAAGAGCACAGGTACAGCTGCATTGCTACATCCACAGCCATTGCTTGTTTGTGAGGAAAATAGTCTAATACTCTGGAAGATGAGAAGAAAGGTCAGTTAATATCGGAAAAGTACTTTAATACTACTGACTAATACTTCTGACTAATTTGTCAGACAATTGCTGCGCCGTTTTTCCCCAGCCATCCCAAAGAAACTTGCTTCCATCAACCCTGCAAAGCCCTCAAGCTTAAAGGTAGGTACTTGCATGGTGTGATTTACAGATCTTGTGAGAAATAAGCTACAGCAGAAGTGACAGGACCAGAGCCTGTTGTGCCCTTGAACAAAATCTCTTCTAATCACTACAGGGACAGAGCCACCATTTGAAGACACGTGCAGCCCTGTTAGGCTAGTAATAGCAGGCTCCGGAGCATTTTTGACCCAAAGTGAAGCCCATGGCTCAGTCCTCTTAATGCCCACAAAATCCAGAAATTACCAAACCCCAATGCTACATAAAGCAGTATTTCTGCTGTGCTCTCCTCCCTCCAGGAAAGGCTTTCCCATGGGCATCGGATGCTTTTGTAGGAGCAGGAACTCAGTTTGTCACAAGCTGCTGTACACAGCTGACCTCACCATTAATAAATCCCCAAATGTCTGGTATTTTTAGAGGCTAAAATGCACTAGTTTGGATGAGCTACATACTTTGCTCATTACTGTCTCCCAGAACTGCTCCATCTAAAGTGTCCGCAAGTGGACAGTAAGGTCAGCAACAGTCTGATATGGCAGCAGGGTAAGGACTTAACTGACATTGCTCCACACCTACAGAGAAGCCTCTTTCTTCCCTCTGGGGTTAGGCTGGATGCTTTTGGCAGAATTCCTTCAGCCTGGCTCTGGATAAACAGCTGGACAGATTTATCACATGCATCCCCCATAAGTCAGTTGTGTTGCAGCTGATCTTAAACACAGAGTGTTCCCTTAGTAAAAATTCCCTGTCTGGCCACAGGCCAGGCTCCAAACTACCCCCAGTGTGCAGAGCAGGGTGAGCCAGCAGCGGTAGCAGCAGAGCTGCGGCTGCCAAAGGTACACAGCCAGCTCTAGTACTTGATCACCAGCCCTGTGCCAAGAAAAAGTGAGAGCGACGCTCTCCGATTCAGCGCTTTAACTCTCCACCCTGCAGCACCAACAGAGCAGCTCTGAGCAGGCTTTCACAGCCCCCATTCACAAGGGCATGTGTTTATTCAGAGCCCGTGTGCCGAGGCTCGCTTCCCAACACACCCACCAGCTAAATCCTCCTGCATCGCCTCCTTCAGCCACTTTTCAGCTCAGGAATGGCTGTACAAGACAGACAGCAGGTCCACCTGTCTGCTAACGCTCTTCTGCTCAGCTCTGCCTGGTTTTGCCAAGCTTTCATTCACACACTTTATATAATTTCCTCCTTTAAATTAATGAAGCCTCCAATGCCTCTCTCTTACTTGAGCCAGTTTCATCCACATTGCATCTCTTCCCATGGAAATTTATTCAGCTAAATTCCCATAACTGCTGAAGACTCAGGTTTCTTAGTGAGCTTTGGTTATTCACCATTTTTAGAGTGAAGCAGCATGAAATATCCAGCCCAGTTTGCAGTACTTGGAGCTTTTTTCCCAAGCCAAGAACTACAGTAAGAGTTTTTCATGCCTACTACTTAAGCTGAGCTACATACTTTTACAAACTTCTTCAGCTGATTTGATAGCCTGGCCATCTCTTCCCACTCTTGAAAGCCTGTTGATGCCCAACTCCCAGCTAACAGAGGAAAGTTTCCTTTTCAGGGCTGGCATTGGCTGTCTTGAACTTCAGATGCTTTGAAGGTGGGAGCAGGGGAAGAGTTTTACAAGCTCCTGCAGGAAAGGGAGCCCTGTGCAGGAAGGGCTCTCTTAAAAGAGAGAAATTCTGCCTCTGGACATCTTCCTGATGGCAACACTCACTCTTCCCTCCTTTATTTCCAGGAAGGAGGAGCAGGTCAGAGCAAAGGAATTTACACCTACATTTATCAAAACCCTTAAGTCACTCCCGTTTTGCTTCCAGCGCTGCTTTTAAACAGGAGACCCTCTCACAGAGGGCTGGATGCTCCGAGGGCACAGCCCTGCTCTCACAGGCATTTACCCGAGCAATATGAACCCCGCTACAGCCCGTCCCGGCTG
>NW_010205292.1:1943-2146 GCF_000695765.1 Mesitornis unicolor | reverse complement strand
TTGGGACAGGAAGGGTTTTGTGGAAGGAAGGTTTTAGGGATGAGAGGGGTTTTAGGAGCAGGAGGGTTTCGGGGCAGGAGGGATTTTGGGGGGCAGAAGGGTTTTTAGGGACAGGAGAAGTTTTGGGACAGAAGTTTTGGTGCAGGAGGGCATTTGAGGTGAGAAGGTTTTGGGGAGTAGGAGAGGTTTGGGCCAGGAAGGAT
>NW_010205292.1:1623-1843 GCF_000695765.1 Mesitornis unicolor | reverse complement strand
ATGTTTGGGGCAGGAGGGGTTTGGGGGCCGCACTCCCCGTTCAGAGCCGGTTCCAGGCCGCCTGCGCAGCCCCGGCCTCCGATCCCACTTCCCCGCAGAGCCCCGTGACCCTGGCTCGCTTGCGGCCGGGGCATTAATGTTTAACAGCGCTCGGAGCTTTTCCTGCCAGGAATTCCCCTTGGCTCCCTCTGCGCCTCTCTGAGCTCCCGGCCCCTCTCGC
>NW_010205292.1:969-1547 GCF_000695765.1 Mesitornis unicolor | reverse complement strand
GATGTTATCTTGGGAGCACAAATCTTACAGGAAGCGGCTGAGGGAACTGGGGGAGTTCAACTGGAGAAGAGGAGGAGGCTGAGGGGAGCCCTTATCACTCTACAATGACCTAAAAGGAGGGGGTGGCGAGGAGGGGGTGATCTCCCCAGGAACAAGCGATGAGATGAGAGGAAATGGCCTCAAGTTGTGCCAGGGCAGGGATAGATTGGATCTGAGGGAATATTTCTTTAGTGACAGAGTGGGGAAGCACTGGAAGGGGCTGCCCAGGGCAGTGGTGGAGTCGCCATCCCTACAGGAGGGTAAAAAATGTGTGGATGTGGCACTTGGGGACACGGTTTAGTGGCCATGGTGGGGTGCTGAACTTGATCTTAGAGGGGTTTTTCCAACCTTTGTGATTCGGTGATGCCTGCAGTTTGTCTCTGCCACACTCGGGGATATTTCTCAGCTGAATTGCATCAAACTGGGAGCAAACTGGGGCCGCTGGGTGTGATTAAGCCCCCGCCTCGCTCTGTTGCTCAGCCCCTGCCCCTCTGTCACCATCCTCAGGTGCGGGGGCCCAGGGCTTTGTGGGGCAGCAG
>NW_010205292.1:0-948 GCF_000695765.1 Mesitornis unicolor | reverse complement strand
CTCACCCTGACCTGCACCGTGTCCAAAAGTGGCCCCCCCGGCCCCGTGAAGTGGCTGAAGGGTTGGGGCGATGGGAACCAGACCGTGTATGCTGACGTGGGCTCCTACCCCCGCGTGGAGAGGACAGCGAGTGGATCTGAGACCGACTACAGCATCCGCATCGGTGACTTCCAACCCGAGGATGCTGGCACCTATTACTGTGTGAAGTTCCGCAGATCGGTGAGCAGCTACGAGGAGGTGTTTCTACGTGGAGGTGGCACAGAGGTGTCCCTGCATGGTGGGTGCTGCTCCTTGGGTCCCGTGGTGGGGTCCTGCGCTGCCCAGCGCCCACTGCCCTCTGCCCGCTCTGCGTTGTCCCCCCACAGAGACGTCCCTGGTTCCTGGCATGGTGGCTGCGGCCGTAGTGCTCTGCTTCCTCCTCCTCGTCCTCTTCGCCGCCCTTCGTGTGTACAGGAGGAAGCGCAGGGCTGAGACGTGGAGTCAGCACCCGGATGGGCCGGTGACCATGGGCAACTCCTTGTCTGCCTCTCTGCGGTGCTGTGCAGGGACCCCTGGCACCCCCAGGTTTGTACCCACCGCCTCGTCCTTCTGCCCCCCAAACCAAGCACCTCACCCTGTTCCCTCTCCCTCAGGCCCAGTATTGTTCCCCCAGAAATGTCCTTTACTCAGAGGCACATTGCTGCGCTGCATCGCCTCCCTGTGCTTTATGGGGTGGGAATCGAGGAGGGCTGTGGGGAGGGGACCTGGCTTCTCCCAACTCTAATTGCTGTCCTTTACCCCCCAGCAATGAAGTTCTGGATACAGAGACCTCACGTCTGCCCAACCAGGTAGGAGTGGGCTGGGAATTTGGGGAAGAGCATCCTGTACCCATGCCCTGGCTTATAGGGTCCCTGTGGGGCTGGGGTGGCCTGCCCATGAATCACAGAATCCCAGAACATGAGGAGTGGG
>NW_010205291.1:0-1956 GCF_000695765.1 Mesitornis unicolor | reverse complement strand
GTCTTCCTTCCAGCCCTTCTGGTAGATGGGCATCTCGTTTGCAAGCCTCCAGTAGACTGGGACCTCCTCAGTTAGCCAGGACTGCTAGTAAATGATGGAAAGTGGCTTGGTGAGCACTTCTGCCAGCTCCCTCAGGACCCTGGGGTGGAGGGAGCTATGGTATCTTCTCATTTCAGTGAAATCTTTATAAGTGTTTATTTCCATGAGGCTCCTGAGTCTGTGTTTAATGTCCGGAAGACATCTAGTATGGTACACAGTTATGTATTTTCTCAAGGACGAGTAATTTTAAATGGTGTCAAGGAAAGTGGAAAAGTGTTTCTGTGACTTTGCCCAGGACCTGGATAACGGGTTCTGCAGTGCTTTTCCATTCTCCTCTTTTCATCCTTGGGTTCCCTATGCTACAGCTGTAGGATCTGGATTATAATTTATCGGATTATCAGCTGTGAAGTGGTTGCTCATGTCCATGTCAGCCCACTGTGTGTTCTTGCTCGATACTTGCTTTTAGTGGCCAATCCTTCCTTTCAGTGGCAAAAAAAGTAATAAAATAAAATAAAATAAAATAAAAAAAAAATAAAAATTATGTTATACAGCAATTACTCTTCAGAGAAATGCATGCCACAAGCTAACAAATTCCCGTTAGTGTATTTTTTATATTGCTTTAATGTTAGGTAGGTTCCTTTTGTTTACAGTATGAGGGAGCATTTCTTCTGGGAACTGTCCCAGCTTCCACTGGAGAGGGGAGTCTGTTCTGGGGGAGTGTTTCTTGTCTGTAGCCCTCAGTCTGTTGTATAGTTTGCTATGAATGTCAGAGGTAGTGGCCAGCTTTATTTCATGTACGTTGGAAACCAATTAAGTCTATCCTATCATTTCAACACCCAGGCCACTTAATAAGTTTGGGTCACCGCTGACGCGAATGGGATTTGAATTGGTGCCTAGGAGGTGAAAGCCTGGATATTAAATTATTAATGCTTTGCAGTCTCAACTTTCCTCACTGAAAGTGTCCTTCCCTCCCTTCTGCTTCCTGCAGAGGTTTGAATAAAACACATGTGTCAGGTCAGCTCTGTTCTCAACTGGCAGCCCAGGATTTAGGTTCTCTTTTCCTATCTCCTCCGTCCCTACCCCAAAATGTATCCCAAGCCGAAATAGTTTTTGTTGTTCTCACTAGGTCTCCAGCCACTGCCTGCTTTTACAGCATTGATATCTTTTCTGTTCCCCACAGGAGTCTGTGGCTTTATAGCTGAGGGGAACCAAAGACCCAGAGTATTCCTGCATGTTTGGAGATTTAATTTTGTCTTGCTCTGTTTCTCTGTGGAGTAGTGCCTCTAGAGGAACAGAACGTGATATGCCACCACAGGAATCTTTTTTCATTAGTTCTTTAAGTGGTAACACTACAGGTACTCTGTTTTGTGCCACGGCAGTGTAGTTGTATCTTTAAAGATAATCTCTAATAACTGAGGAGGGAAACATCACGCAAAGGCAAAGTCTGCCTTCATAAACATCAAAATTCTCTGTACAGTTTTTGAGTGTTTCACATTTGTTCTGAGCCATAATCCGTGGTTGACCATTCGCTTTTGTCATGCCTTTACTGAGCTGACTCTGATTAGACAAGGGCACTCCTACTAAACATGTGTGAAACAGATGTTCAGGCTGAGCCATCCAGGCACAAAAATAAGTCTGTTTTAAAGCCTTTGACAGCCTTACCCACACATTCTTACTAGTCCATGGGTTAGCTGAGAGGGTTGATGAATCATTTCCTGGCTGCTGTCGCTGAAGACCAGGCCGCACACAACGAGCAGGAACCCACCGTGTGCCATTTTATGTGGAAATACATGCAGAACCCCTTCCCCAAGTAAATAAGTCAAAAGGCCCCTCCCATTGTCCCAATTGGTGAGACGTCACTAACACCTTTGCTTTTTGAGGAGTTCCACCTAAATCTCTAGTCTGTAAGGATAAAAA
>NW_010205290.1:0-1453 GCF_000695765.1 Mesitornis unicolor | reverse complement strand
AGCGCCAGGGTGGTTGGGGTCCCCCTGGGTGATTTTGGGGTCCGCCAGGTGATTTTGGGGTCCCCATGACCCCCCCAAACCCCACAGAGGGGGGAACATCCCAGGGGTTTGGGGTCCCCCAGGTGATTTTGGGGTCCCCATGACCCCCCCAAACCCCACAGAGGGGGGAACATCCCAGGGGTTTGGGGTCCCCCAGCCTTGGGATCCCTCAACTTTGGGGTCCCCCAGCCCTGGATCCCTGGGGATTTCGGGGTCCCCCCGGAGTGTGGGGATCCCCAGGGGTGTTGGGATCCCCCCCAGGTGATTTTTGGGGTCCCCCGCAGGGCGGGAAGATCCCGATCCGGTGGACGGCGCCCGAGGCCATCGCCCAGCGCAGGTTCAGCTCAGCCAGCGACGCCTGGAGCTACGGCATCGTGGTGTGGGAGGTGATGTCCTTCGGGGAGCGGCCCTACTGGGACATGTCCAACCAGGACGTGAGTCACGGGACCCCCCGGGGCACCCCAAAACCCCCAGGGGTCCCCCAAATCCCCTGGGTGCCCCCCAAACCCCGTGGGTTTTTTTTTGCCCCCCAAGTCCCATGGGTGCTCCCCAACGTTGGGTTCTGCCCATGGATGTTGGGTGCCCCCCATAGACTTGAGACTCCCCCATAGGCCCCATTGGGTCATAGTCAACCAGGACCTGAGTCACGTGATCCCTCAGGGCACCCCCAAACTCCCAGGGGTCCCCCAAAACCCGTGGGTGTCCCCCAAATCCCATGGGTGCCCCCCAAGTCCCATGGGTGCTCCCCAACATTGGGTTCTGCCCATGGACACTGGGATTCCCCCCCATAGACCTGGGTCTCCCCATAGGCCCCATTGGGTCATGGCCAATCAGGACCTGAGTCACGTGACTCCCCAGGGCACCCCAAAACCCCCAGGGGTCCCCCAAATCCCATGGGTGCCCCTTGGGCCATGGGTCCATGGTTGGCCGTGGGTCCCCTATGGGGCAGGGGCTCCACAGACACTTGGGTTCTCTATGGGGCAGGGGTTTCTCTATGGGGCTGGGTTCCCCCCCATGGGTCAGGGTCCTTCCAGGGGTTCCCCCATGGGGCAGGGGCTTCTCTATGGGGCAGGGTCCTCTATGGGGCAGGGGCTTCCCCAAACCCTCTATGGGGCTGGGATCCCTTATGGGGCAGGGCCTTCCATGGGTCCTCCTATAGGTCAAGGTTCTCTATGGGGCAGGGGCTTCTCTATGGGTCAGGATCCCCCCTATGGGGCAGGGCCTTCCATGGGTCTCCCTATGGATCAAGGTCTCCTATGGGCCAAGGTCTTCTATGGGGCAGAGGTTTCCCTATGGGACAGGAGCTTCCCTATGGGGCAGGGGTTTCTCTATGGGGCAGAGGTTTCTCTATGGGTCACCCCCCCATTTCACTTGTGGGGCACCCCCCAGGTCCTCCACGCCATCGAGCAGGATT
>NW_010205289.1:0-7908 GCF_000695765.1 Mesitornis unicolor | reverse complement strand
CCCTTCCAACTCCTCACATTCTGTGACTCTACTTCAGAAGATGCTTTAATGCAGCAAAGCTGGGAAATACAAATATTTGTTAAATCATGTAAGATAAATAGTTCTGCAATCACACTGCAGTGACAGAGCCTGATTTTTTCTTCATACGCACCAGCTAACAGGATGTGTTACAATTCACATCAATTGAACTACTCATGGTTTTCAACACTGTGAAAAGATTTCAGTTCAAGATGAAGCAAAAATTAATTTTTTAAAATCCCATGAACTAAATGAAAGGCTGAATGAAGGCATATACCTTAGTATATGCATCATATATGCATATGGCTTTAGTAAGTCAGTGATCTTAATCGGGCTGTGTTTCCATTTATAACAGTGGTACAAGTTACAAACTGATAAATAGACAAAAATGCATTAGACAATCACGCTATTCTGGCATTTCACTAGAGATGAAGGGTAAAATACATTGCATGAGGTTTGGGTGCATGGGAGGCTTATACAAGGAGTCAGGGATGGGGTGGAGGTGAACAAATAATTTTAAAAAATACTCCTGAAACGTGGGGCTCCACCATGCACGTGGCCAGAGCTGCACAGCTTCAATTCCCAGGGATACGCTTAAATACATCCTCAAGGCAGCAGTGTGATTACGATGAATTGGTGCATTGAAATGTTCTGAGAATGGAAGCTGATCCAGTTCAAACAAGTGAGAAATGAGGATGCTACAATGTTGAATATTTAATTAACGAAAGAAAAACAGAGAAGATTCACTAGAGACAACTGCTCTGCATTCCCAGGCTTTGGCTAGCTGGCTTGAGAAACATTTCCATTGTTAAACTCAATTTAAAGAAAGGAAAAGAGACAGAGGCATGCAAGAGCCTGATATTGTTCAATTAACATTTGGTTTAAGATTTTAACAATAGCATCTTGAAAAAGCCCATTAAACGTGTAGGAAAATGTCTGCTCCCAATTGGTTCAGCATGTTCCAGAAATGCTGTCTGATTATACCTCAGCCCAGAAGATTGAGAAAGCTGTCTTAAAGGATTACAACCTACAGACTTACATTTCTGATTTGTACAACTGCTGGAGGGCATCGTTGAGTGAAAGCATTTTGTGAGAGTATGGTACAGAATGTGCATCTCAAGTGTTTTACACATATGAATTCAGCAAACCTCCCTTCCTGGACAGCAGTAAATCAAGGACCCAAGCATCTCGGGAAGGAATAGATGAGAGTAATACATTATACAATTTTTCACTATTTCAACCTATGAACACACCCTTCTGATAGTGCAGAGGCCTGTTTGATAAAGCAATTTGATTGATAACAACCGTGCCATTTCTCTGAAGAGTCCACATGAGCATCACAGATGGTGAGATAACTTGCTGTAATTTTCTCACCAAAGAACACTGAATCAGCCTTTCAGCCTACATAGCAGTCAATAATTTCCAATAACATTCACTAAAGGAGATTTTTTTTTTGAGGTAGAGAAAGAATTTTGTACTTGTGCATCTCAGATTCAGATTACCCCAGCATTCATGTCTCTGCTGCGATACTGGTATGTGTTCTACACTCAGCATGTTGAATATTTCTGCCCTGGTGATTCTGAATGCACACGTAGGCTAATGTCAGATTTTGACAGTGATAAAGAAGTGAAAATAAGGGAAAGTAAAAGGGGGAAAAAACAGGCATAAATAATACTGAACTACAAGTGACTTAACCGAGATGCCTGGAAGACTGGGGTGTCCTCATTCATGGTTATCAATTTGGAAAGGGCAGTGTCAGGAGGAAGGAGCCAGGCTCTGCTCTGGGATGGCCAATGGCAGGACAAGGGGCAATGGTCCCAAGCTGGAGCACAGGAGGTTCCAGCTGAAGAGGAGGAGAAACTTTGTGAGTGTGAGGGTTATGGAGCATGGCCCAGGCTGCCCAGAGAGGTTGTGGAGTGTCCTTGTGTGGAGACACCCAAAGCCCTGGCCGTGTTCCTGTGTGACTGCTCTGGTGATCCTGCTGTGGCAGGGGGTGCCCTGGATCCGCTTTGCAGGGCCCTTCCAGCTCCTCACATTCTGGGATGCTGGGATTCTGTGACTACAGAAACAACGGTCTAGTCTAGTAATCGCTCTGTAATGTCTGCACACTGTACTGTACTGGCTGGGTAATGCAGTGTCACTGTGTCTTGCTACTCAGAGCCTAACTAGAATAACCAGCCTCAGCTACATGGCTTCATGGGGTGACACATCTAAATCTACAAATAGATCATATTTCACTTTACCAAAGGATTAGATAAATTGTCTAGGTTTGTTACTTGGGAGGTATTATACATAAGAAACCTAACTCAGGCCTTATAACTCAAAAGCTGTAGTAACTGTGCTCCCATGAATCTTATCATTTCCCTGGACAACACAACACTTGGCAGTTCTGGAGTCTGCCTGCCAGTGTGTGCCTCGCAGGTGCATCCCTCTGCTGCCTCTCCAGGTTCCCACACGCTCTCTCTTCACACAGAGCCCTGGAAGCACTTCCACTGGCAGCACCCTTGGAATATGCACAAAACCGGCTGCTTGTCTGCGAGCCTCCTCCCTCTGCCGTTCAGTCAGCAATCTGTCTGAAGAGCCTGCTTTAATCCCAGCTCTCACACCTTTCATTTACTGGCGTTTAGTTCTGTTCTCAAAGGCAGTGCCTCTGGAGAGTTCTTTCCCTCGGGAAGAAATGCCGCAGCTTCATTGATCGGCCCGTGCTCTGTATATAGCAATTTCACAGGAGTAGATGATATTGCTTGAACTCCGTGGCACAATTTCCATTGTTTTGCAACAGCTTTCAGGCTCTCAAAATGTTCTCATCAGCTATAAGATTATCTGTTTAAAAGGCGGCACTGCTCTTTCAGCACTGCCATTCAGTAAGCCCACCTGAACAGAAGGGAATAGCATCCTTGTTGCAAGTCTAGATCATATTTTGGGTTTCTAAAAGCAAGCAATGCTTCAACTCAAATACAGTGTTCCAACTAAACCACCACAGCATCTCTTTAGCCCTTGCTGCTTTGGATTGCAGCAGATAAAATGCCAGCTAAATATTTTTCCCAGTAGCACAACCTGGGAATTTTCTACTTTGGCAAGTTCAAAAGAGTTTCTGCTACAACAAACTCCTGCACAGAATCCTATTCAATCAAAGAGGACCAGCTTTCTTGACTATTTCCTATGCAAATCTTACTTGCAATTTTATGAACCAAATTAAAAATACATGTTCTTTGGATAAAGAATTATCAATCTATCATGTTATAATCCTTAAAGATTCTGTTCCCAGGAGTGGGAATATTCAGTCTTTCACAGAAGCCTGGCTGTTAATTTCCTTTCTGCTTTCCTGCAGTTGTATTTCAGACACCAGTTTTCATAACACAGTTTCTGAATTATCCAGGTTTTTACTTCCGTGAAGTGAATCTACTCTTGTTATTTTAGCCCTCTTGTGGAAAATACAGAGTTTTAAACTCCAATAGTACCCAGTCTTCTCAGCTTCTACCACTGAAAAAGAACTTTATTTCCTTTTTATAGACAAATAATGTTTTGCTGTGAAATGCCCAGAATTTGTCCCTCAACTTTTCTACCGTTATCACTTTCAGATAGGACAGAAATTCTTCTGTCCAAATGAAAGCCATTAGTGCTTTCCTAGCCATAGCCCTAGCAAAACCGAATCTTCCATGGCAGTTGCACTCGGCTATAGCCTATAGGTACAGTTTTGGAAAGGTCAGAGCTTCACATTTAGCCTTTTCTGCCTGTTGTTTTTTGTTTTGTGGCACAAAGGTTACACTCCCACGCTAGGAAAGAGATATATTAAATTTAGTATCTAAAATAACCAAACAGCAACAATAATTGCTTGCAAAGTAACGGGCAGGGGTAAATGACCTTGTATCTCAACAGAAATGGCACTTACCAGCTTGACATTACCTAAATGAGCAACATGCAATGGGCTACTCCCAACATGTCTGTTCTTTCAGTTACAGCAAATTTCAATGACAGAAAAGTTGATTAACACTGGTAGAAAATTGGCCAGCTGTGCTTTGAGCCCTTTCAGCAAATGGTAAGTTCAGAGCATTTTTAGAAAGTCACGAACAAAGACTTGAACTTGGACCACTTGACATCAAGAGGTATGGGATAATATACAATATCTATTGCTTGCAGCAGACAAGTAACATTAACTGTTAACTGGATCACCAGCAGCATCTGTCCATAATTGTATTCACTGTATTAGATGTAGCTGTACGTGAACAGCAAAAGTACAGCCTGATTAGAGGAGCAACAGAAGCAATCTGCAGCCTCACTGCTCTGCCCAGCCATTTGTGTGTCACTCAACCACAGAAACGCCCAGTGCTGAGGGACCAGAGGGATCCACCTGCCCCAGGTCCCCGGCATGGCAGAACAAATGGTCTCCTTCCTGAAGGAAGAGACTCTGATAACAACATACATGTTAAATGAGTGAATTGCATGTTTTAGCAAGATTTTAACACTTTGCCCATCCTATGGAGCAGGCAGACCCTTGCTCAACACTTGTTCAAGTACAACCCCAATGTGTCTTGTGAGGATCTTGGGGACTTTTCAGCGAGAACATGACAGCACCACTGACACACACCAGCACTCTCTTTTCTGCTTGTAGAGCATCATGTTTTGTCGTATTGGTCTGGGAAGGTAAGAGACACCATTCAGCAAATGCAATCTGGTTAATAAAGTTTTCTCTCATTACAGTTGAGTGTTTCTGTTTCCAAGACAAAATATTTCTCATAAGAGCGACCATGCACACAACTGTGCTGAGGAGGTAGTTAACTGACGACCTGTTCAAGCACTCCCCATCCCAAACTAAATGGTCTGGGTATGCTTGTAGCATTCCTGTTTAAGCCCTACACAGAAGCACAGGGCTTCCCCAGAGGCTTGTCCACACCGTGAAAAAAAAAGACCTCATATTGCCCGAGAAGGGTCCTGAGTAGACTTGGACACTAGGGAAGGGATGTCTGACTTCAGCTTTCCTATGGGTCCCTGTCTCCTGATGCTACCTGTGCAATGATCTGGTTTGTTACAGTGTTTTGTACTCCTAGTCAACGGTTATAAAGGGCTTCTTAAGAAAAGTACTTATTAAAAAGTCAGAAACTGTGCTACCAAAGTCTGTGTGCTTGTGACTGGGGAAACATCACCATCGTGCAAGCTCAACTTTTCCCCAGGTTATTCAACAGAAGCAGAAAATAATTCGTATTTCTACATAGAAACTCCCAGCTTTGAGCCCAGTTCTTGTTGCTAATAATAATGGCTGACAGGCAGGCAGAGGTTATGATGGCTCCATTACAAAGGAAACCCAAAAGGATACAGAGTTAAAGGTTTCACAGCTCATCAACTCTGTCGCTGCTTGATGTTTAAGCTTTTGAATTCCTGTCGTTGCATCTTCCTTTAACATTTCTATAGGACTTTCTAGCTGGACTACCTATTAAAGCAGCTGTGTTATTTGCTGTATAAAAACCTTCCTCTTTAAAACAAATAAAAATAAATGTAACAAATGTGTTGCTCTACCCTTGCCCTATTGATCTCAAATCCCACAGGAGTTTCACTACTGTGTTATCATTTACATGATAAAACTCAGGTTAGAAATTGTTCAGTGCAATGCGCTGAGGTTCACCTTGGGACCTGACCCTGGTAGAGTTCCATCCTCCTGCATTTCCATTTTGCCTTCAAGTTGAGTATTCGTTTTTAAACTGTACCAAACTGTACATATGGCTCACAATAAAATTCCCAAGAGGAGGCCCGCTAGTTTTAGGAACAACACTGGAAAGAATACGAACAGAACAGTGTGAAAAGAAATCTCAGCAAGGCTCTGCCTGATTGAAGTCTCTTCTGCATTCAACATTTGAATTTTCTACATTATTTATGGCCACCATCAAAAGTTTAATCCTGAAGGCACCGTTCTGCATGCATTTGCCTTATAAGCACATGAAACCCTAGTAGCTTAATTCCAATACAGTTATATAAATTATTAACCTCATCTCCAAATACGGCGTGCATTTCATCTGAGGAATTGTCTGAGACCCAGAACTTCAGTGTGGAGACCAAATATTTTATATTCAAGCTCATTTTTGAGACCTGTGTTAAATGATCTTTCACTTGAACACTGTAGACAAGTGCCATTTTGTAAACCGCAAGTAGGACTAAGAACGTAACTCCAAACCCAAAGATTTACTTAACAGGATCATATTTTCAACTTCCATTTCTGAATTTTTCTCTCTGGATGACCAGGCAAACATTCTGAAAGCTTCCCACCCATCCTGCTAAAAAAACTCCAGGCAGATTAACCTACAACAGTGGCTAATTGCAGGGTACCTTGAGGTAACTTACTACTCTGAGTGCATCAAACGTGATAACTTAGGACGTGACAAATCTCGCAAGAGAAAACTCTCCGCAAGCACCACTTCTATTATTCATTCCCTGCTGTCACCCTGAGTGTTCTCAGAAGACTTCTCCAAATGTCACCTCCCCGCTAACTTTTGCATGGTTACATACGTGTGGCTAGAAATGCTGCTTCAGTCATATCCCAGTGTAAACGGTCAGTTCCCACATACACAGAAAATGCATTAGTTTCTTCTAAAGAAAAAGAAAATAGGGAAAAGAAGGAGGAAAAAAAAGCATTAAAAAGTTGTGTCCACAGAGCCAGTACATCTTTATCTGTTATCCTCAAAACTAAAAGTAGATGGAAGGAATAAAGTTATTTTTAACATCACTAGAACTCCACAGAGCTTCCTTCAAGGGTCTCTGAAGTACATAGGACGGCTTGGGTTGACTTCTTTCTATAGACCTGACTTCACATTCAGTCCCCGACTGCCTGCTCAGTGTGCCTGTATTAGTGATTTGGTTGTTATTTCCCGTATTTCCCTCCAAAATTCAGATCTGAGAAACAGGAACACCTTCTGGAAATCTCTATATTCTTGTACATGAGGAAATATGTATATTCTCTTTTAATATTAGCTTTTATTTCTCCTTGAGAAGTTGTAGCCATCTAGCTAAGAAAAAGAAACAAGAGAAAATAAGCGGTTGTCAAGTGGAATGGTACACATCAAGCGAGGGACTGTTTGACTAAACTGGAAGTAACTATCACTGATAAATCAGCACAATTCACACAAAATTCACTGTTTGCCCTAAATGGGGAGAAAAAGCTTTGTATTTTGAACAAGTGAAAGAAAGCAACTACAACAGATAAGTATCTTCTGTAAATATCCTCGGATCTCTTCAGAGAGAAAGCATCCTAAGCTTCGAGAATGAAAATGCTGGTAACATCTCAGGGAAACCCATTTTAGGATTTGATCCAAAACTCAGTAAGTAAAGACACGGAGAGTTTCCATAGGGAATTCAGCCGTTGTTTCCATAGGCAATCACCAATGACACTGCTGCTAGTAAGTGAGGAGTGGTTGTGAAGCAGGCAGTACATAGCCAGAAACTCTGCTGCCAATACGTGCCTTTAATTTTTGATCGTATAAGACCCTTTGGACACAAGGAGGTTTGAGAATCCTGATGTTACAAGCATCTTAAGTGGACTTCTGGGTTTCTTGAGCTTGCCTATTAAAATAGTAGTCTGTCTTTCAAATCCCAGATCCCTTGAAGCCAATGAGTTTATTCTGTCTGAGTAAAATGGTCCACTTCCTCCACTGATTTCTTTTCACCTTTGTCTTCAAAGAAAAGCTCAGATTCTCTCAGTGGTTTCCACTGTCTAGATCTTTACTGCATTTAAAAGTATTGATAATATCTGGCAAGGTAAACACCACTTTCCATAATCAAAGCCTTTACGAACATTTCTAATCCTGTTTCATTCCAGTCGTAGTGATATACACACATAAATTGAAACCTGTATTTTGAAACGAGAAAAACTAATGCAGACAGGTTAAGTAACCCCAATAAAAG
>NW_010205288.1:0-883 GCF_000695765.1 Mesitornis unicolor | reverse complement strand
AATAGCTGTGGCCCTCATAAGTAAAAAAAAACGCAGTGGAACCTGGAGAACTAAGAGAAGCCTTGCAGCCTGGTACCAGTGTGGTATGTGCTAGGGCAGCCTTTTACACACGTATTAAAGAGACAGACAAAACTAAAA
Source organism: Mesitornis unicolor (assembly GCF_000695765.1). Taxonomy (NCBI): domain Eukaryota; kingdom Metazoa; phylum Chordata; class Aves; order Mesitornithiformes; family Mesitornithidae; genus Mesitornis; species Mesitornis unicolor. The sequence continues at coordinate 745 of NW_010205288.1, read as the reverse complement.
TCTTACAAGTTACTTGTGGAGATCTGACAATGAAAATGCCAATCCTCACACAAAGGACCTATGGTTAGGTTGAAATAATAACTCCAAGACCCCTGACTCACTGGATTTTCTCCCTCCAACTGCTGGGATTTGCTGATGCCCCAAAGGCTGTGAGAGAATAAAAACTCTCTTACCTTTCTGCCAAATACTGCAATGAACATATCTGGAGCAAAAGCTGCTTCTGTTGTTTAGGATCAAGAAGAGGCTAGGTTAGAATATATTTCCCTGCCCTAGAAGGGGGGATGTATTGTTGGAGAGCACGAGTGTGACATGTATAGCAGAGGCCTGTCTCAGAGAGGATAAATCTGGGTGAAGTGCAGGGAATGGTGTGAACACAGGAGAGCTGCACAGACCAAAATCACCACGGAAACGTCCAGCCAAGTCTTAGTCCCCAGGACAGCGAGATTTAGAACAGCCAGATACTCAGATCCTCAGGATTCTTAAATCCATCTGAAATAGGATGCCTAAGTATTTTTGAACCAAGGTCTATCCAAGCTCCTCGGCAGCACAAATCTCAGTGGTCCTATGGGCACAGCCTCTTACTGAGCTTTTGTCTTTAAATGTGAGCTGCAGCCTGAGGCAAGCACAAACCCTCAGTGATGGGCCTGCCCAAAGCTGCTGGTGCAGCTGCATCCCGAGACGTAGGACAAGCTGTCCTGAGATGTAGGCCTAGCAGTCCCAAGATGTAGGACCAGGCATCCAGAGA
>NW_010205287.1:2271-37686 GCF_000695765.1 Mesitornis unicolor | reverse complement strand
CCCCACCCCATCCCACTCCACTAATACCTTGTACTCCCTTATCTGATATTTTTTCATCTTTTGTCTACCCTTTTAACAAAATTCAACTTCAAGTATATATTAATTTGCTCTTTTGACTATTAACAACTGTACTGTAATAATTTGTTTTAATTCTCAGGTAGGCCAACTGGTATATAAATGCTTTATTTTTATAAAATGAGGGGGAAAAAAGCAATGAAATGAAATTATGAAATCTAGCTGGAAATGTAGCACAATACTTATCTCTTCAGGTTATTCTTTGCTGCTATCACATAAAAAATTATTTTTTTATAGAGAGGAACATTGACTTTTTTCTTTATGACAACTGATTTTGTGATAAGGAATAGTTGAAAGAGGTGGGTTTTTCCTCTTCTGACTCTAAATGTAAAATACTAATTGCTTAAGAAAACAAATGCTCAATTTCCATTGCTCAAGAACTAAATTGTTTCTTATTCTGTCATATTTCCCTCATGATAATATTAATCTTCCCTATTGAAGGAAATTTATAATCTACTGTGATCTCCAATTCAATTTTTCATAACAATACATGTTAGTTATTTTAGTTTTCTTTCTTCTCTTCATTATTCTTGTTTATTTAAAATTATTTCTATCAAAGATAAGGTCAGAATATTTTTGTTATTGATTCCACATTCAGAATAATGCTTGAGCATCCCAGCACAAATATGAGTCCAACATAAGATTTGAATTGCAATTGAATTCATTAGTATTAAACCCTTTACCAATTACTTGGTTTTTCTTTTATGTGTGATTCCAAACTGTTTTTTAAAAATCTTTGTTGTAAATACAATATGTCAAGATAATGCAATATCACAATATCAGTACAAAATACAAATATCAAGAGTTAGCTTAAACAATGAGAATCTAATTCTAACTTACTTGGTTTCAATTAAATGGAAGAAAATTTAATACCTTTACTCTTCTCTGGTCTCCATTGCCTGTTATCTATTGCCTGTTACTGGGCAATTTGAAATCTTGCAAGAATTTGTCTGGTTTGGAAACCAGATATATGCATAGAGTATAGGTACAGTTCAAAATTAGTAATATGCATTGGTACAAATATATTTGTTTCACAAAGTTGCAGCCATTCTCTTATGAGTGATACAAAACAACTCTATGGATTTCATACAGTAGCCAGAGCTGAAATACGATAGATATTGTGAGGTGCATATTTACCGTGACCTTTTCAAGAATTTCCTGCGTTGTGTCCTTTTTTTCCCCCCTGAAGTTATTCTTGCCTTTCTATAACAATAGTCTGACATCACTGCTGGATTGAAACAAGAAGGATAAATTTACCTCTAGCCCTCTTCCCCCATATGATAAAAACTGTAAACTTTACCTGTTAATGGTGCTGAACTAGTTATCCAATTCACATGGAAAGACTGTATGAAAAATATGTTTAAAAGGCACTCCTTTGATGCTTCCTCTGTGTACAAGCATGTTATTTAGTCTCACAAAACATTTCCTTTTCTAGATTTCAATCACAGATATTCTGGAAGGCACTGAACAGTGCATTGTTTAGATGTAAGCTGGGAAGTTTAGAAAGTCATGTGTGATAGGGAGACTGTCTCAATTTTAGAAATGTTATTTGGATAAACAGGGGTTTTGTTTAATTCAGAGCTAGGTACATGTAAGAAGTACTGGCAAGTCTCTGCCACCCTGAAACACTGGCAGTGAGTGAAAGAAAAAGATGTTCAGTCAGAAACTGAATCACATAAGCAATGCCGAACAATAGACTCAAAAGATCAGTTGTACTCCTATCCTATTATAGAAATGTATGTGGATATAGTGCCTTCAGAGCACTGCACACTTAGAGGTCACAGAGAACAACCAGAGGATTATACCCATGGGATGTGGGGTGACATTTGCTCACCGCTCAGTACAGCGGTGTTGTACAGCCAGAGTTAAACAGGAGAATCTGTTGTTAGGTAGCATGTTGGTACATCATGCTACCTAACATGCTACCTACATCTTAGGTTGGTACCTAAGATATTAAAAATGAGAGAGGAAATAATGACCTAATTGAATCGAATAGAATTTTTCATTGACTTCATTAAGCCAAAATTACAGTTGTACAATATGGACTTTTCTTTAAGAAATGTAATAAATTTCCAAACTTTATTTTAATAGTTTATTGTAACCTTTATTTTTATTACAGTTTAGAGAAGAAATATTAGGTACTTTTGTTCTTAGGGAATGCAGATTTTCTTTGTCAGCAGACCTTCATCCATTGTGCAGTTGTTTTTAATATAAGTTAATACTTACCTCAGCAAGGAGCTGCAATAAATTTTTCCTTCCCTTCACAGGACCTCAGCTTAATCTTAGAATAAGGATTATTAAGAGGTAAGCTTTGGTGCTTCCGAGGTTTATCCATATATTGAATTTCTGCTTATCAGCTGTAGGTCAGAGCTGTGTCTAAAGAAACTACTGACATCCCACAGTGGAATCAAGATTCCTGGGGTCCATTAGTGCTGTATACATAACAATATGTACATAACAATATATTGTTATATACATAACAGTAAAGTTTTTCTTCTGCAATGCTCCCAATACATTCTTTTAAAAAATTTTATTTAAAGATCTTAGGAACATTGGTTTCTTATTCACAGAATTGGGTCTTATCTGTTAATAAAGAACAAAAATTACTAATGTCAGGGAGATTATGGAATGGAGTTTTTATTCTTTCAAGAAATATCTATGTTCATAATAAAATCTCTCCAAAAGACAATGATAGTATTTACTGAGCACATAATGATGGAAATAATCTTTATTCTTTAGATCTAATATGATTAAGAAGAAAAGGAAATACTGTCAGTTTCAGATACCATTTTACTTGTATCTATGTACAGAAAAAATAAATGCATGTAAGAAGTGATCAGTGTGAAAGGCTTCAGTATTCCATACTGAAAGGGTTGAGAAGGAAAGATAAAAAGAAAATCAAATAAACTAATAAATAATAGTCAGTTGGAAATAACTTAATGAAAACCATGAGACATTTCTGAAAGATGGAATAGCTTTGCAGTCTTTGATAGCATTATTTTTATATGCCTTCTAGTCACAATTTAAAAAAAATAATTTCTCTTTGCATCTCTTGAAATATATATTACACAGGAGAACAAAACCAAAGTCACTACAGTACAAAGCAGCTGGAAGCAAGTAAAGTCTTTTAATCAAGTTAAACTAAGGCTTGCTTTCAAAAAATAATGTGATGAGTAACCTCACCTTCAAAATTTTTCCTACAAAAAACATCCACCTGACAGGTGATGGTTAGCAGCCTAATATTACTTCTCCTGATCTGCTAATGGATTCAAACTGCACAAGCAATTGTTTAATGTAAAATCGTTCTTCTTCCTTCGTTCTCTTTTCTTGGGACCTATTGCCACTTAGCTGTTTACATGTTTTGTTTTCCTACAGCCAAGATTTTTTTTTTATTTTGTGTCAAGCAAAATGGGTCCTGATCTAACTAATGCTCCTGGTCACTGCAGAAAAATAAAGGATAAATAATAAAGTTTTATTTTTATGGATAATTGCAAGACAGAAGAGTGAAAATCTTCTACAGAGTCTGAACTACCTCCACATCTATAAGATGGATGCCTATAATATTCAAATTCTAATCCTTCTTGAAATGACAGAAAAATGTCAAGACAAGAAATAGACAAGCGGGTGGTAAATCAATAGAAGGATTAAGAGGAAAGATGCAAACTCAAATTAACCATTTTAAATTCTACTTATTTTTGATTTAGCATGACCTTTAAGTCTGTTAATAAAATGACAACATCTCTGAAAATGTTGATGTTTGTTTAATATACTTTGTGACAGTAAAAAATGAACTGAGACGATGGGCTGCGTCACTTGCTGGCGAATTAGATAAATCTTATTTTCTGATTTTATACTTAGCTTTTGCAGTTACCTCTAAGACATTACTCTATTGAAAAGAAGAAGATACCATCTTGCAGGAGAAACATGTAATAAATATTTTTATAAAGTATTTATAATCCTCAAAAGCAGATGGCCATTTCATAAAGATTGTCAGCTGAAAAGGTTTGCTGACAGAAACATATTAAACAACTGCTAATTTTTTGAGGAAAGGACTTGCACCACAAAATCAGATGCTTTTTTATGAAAATCAATCACAGCTGGGTGATTTTTTTGACAGCAGAAGCATGCTGGATCTAGTTTGATTGTCTTGCACTTTTTCTAATTTATAAATTCAGTGTAAAGTGAAACTTGATGGAGAGAGTGTAAAAGCAGATCACTTACATAAAGTATAGTTAGGATGAAAGGAGAATAAAATAATTTGACATGTGCAGATAAAGGAAAATCCATGGGATTTTATTCATACATACAGAAATTAGTTTTGTTTTGGCTGAGATGCTAATAGATGGCATTTAAACTCTCAGACGTATCATATAAGTCCCTCTGAAGAATACATATTACATAAGCAGAGTATAGTATTTCAGATTTCACATATCCTTTGAGTCTTGTCTGTATGTATTAAATGCCTTTTTGATGGAAAAAAGACAAACATATGGCAAAGCAGAGCTCAGTGAAATGTCATATTACTGCATTCATTCTCAGTTGAAGAGATCAACAGGATCATGTATTCTAGGGTGTAGAAAGATACTGAGAGACTGAGAAACATAATCAGAACAGTTACTGACAGATATTCTCCTCCTTAATATGCAATTTGGTGGTACTTAATTGTGAAAGGCTTGCTGTTCCAAGAATGCTGATGTCTCTGACCTCTTCTCACCAGTTCTTCCCCAGCTCAGCAGCCTCTCAGATGTCATCTTGGCAGATCCCCAATTTTGTATTTCTAATTCATGTTTGTAAAGTGTTTGTGGTTTCTTTTGGGTGGATTAGAGACCTTTGTACCACTGTTTATTGATGAAATGAATGAAAAAGACAGACCAAAACCACTTAGTCCACATCGGTTACTTCCAAGATGCATGATATAGTTGCTGCTAATTTTGGACAAAGTTTTGACTGTCAAAACTAATGCTGTTTTAATTATGATACTGAACAAGAACAGGTCTATAATGCAGCAAAAGCAGTCAAACAACAAAGACATTCAGAACTGTAGTAAGATGCTTCGGTATCTAAGTCCATCCCTCTCAGTTTCTCTGAGGCACTTCCACATTTTTTGCTCACACTCTGCTGATACCACCAGAAGAAGAGGAACTGCTTAAATGTGGTGAACAAACTTGTCTTGTTAGTCCTAATGTTCAAATGTTCTAATTTGTGTGTTTATCCTCTGCTCACATAGAAAATAAGTGAAAATTCATTTATAGTAGTCAATTACTATCACTAAGCTAGACATAATACACTCATTTTATTCACACTGCAAATACAGACTTACTTAGACATATGATAGAGTATTGCTAACTAGAGTAAGCTATAAACCTACACTACAGCATAGTTTCTCAAAGCACAGAGTGACATTGAAACTCAAGTTGAACCCAGCATTGACAAAATGCAGTGTTTAACTAGCCTCTCTGTTGATACACAGGATTCTGCCAGAAAAACTATACCATTTTGGAGACTGGAACAACTAAATGTAGTTTAGAGATATATTTTCACAGACTTATGACAACAACTTCTAGTACTTATTGGCTATTCATTAGTTTAAGAAGAGCTGAGTGTACTTTTCAACCACGGGATAGAGTTTATTATGGAAGACTTGCAGAACTATGGATATAATGATGGGGCTATTCAAAAGAGTTTGTGAGACCACATGCAGAATTCCTACAAATACAATCTCTGCTCAAGAGAACCTCACTGACATGAGAAATGAAAGCTATCACAAACTCTTTAAAGCCAGTGATGACAACAGTAGACATTAGCTACATTGTACTAAGGCTTGATGCATATTTACCCTATAAATAACTAAAATCAGACATGTAATACCTTAGCCATGACTGAAAGTTCCTTTGAAATAGACTGGTAATTTTTTTGGTTTGTTTGTTTGGTTGGGGGTTCTTTATGCTTATCTTTCTTCACTAAGGTCTGGGTATATATTTTTTCAGCAGATTTAAAGAGCAGCACTGGTAAGCTGTAGATTCACTTTGGGAGTCTGCCAGGAACAAGATCAAAGCTAGGTAGACAAATAAGTATTTTTGTGTCTGACCTACCTTTCTTGCTTAAATAAATATTTGAAGTTCCTAATTATAATAAAGTGACATTATTTTCATTAATAATGTTAATTAATATTATCTCATGGATAATGAACTTAACTAAAATACATTACATGACCCTTCAGTAGTCTTATAGAAGCAGATAAGCAGACAATAAGAATTCCCATTCTTAATTTCCACTTTTCTCTATCTGTGAAGATGAAAATTTTCCCATTTTGTGTGGAGGTTGTCTTTTATTCTGACTTTTACACACCAGAAAATTTGAAGATTACTAAGTCAGATGCCAAGTGTTACTGCATCATGGCATTTCTACATTTAGAAACAAAGCTGAAAAGCACTAGTTATTCTTATATGTAAAAACTAAGTAGAGCTGTACAAATCCTGAAGCATCTGAAGTCAGAGCTCAGTTTGATCCATTACTGTATTAAACTAAAGTGCAAATATCCAAGGAAAAACATATTAGTCATATCTATTAATAACTCTTTATTTTTCCTCTATCATTTAAGACAAACCCTCAGGAGAATCACTTACTTCAACATGTTAGCAACTTAATGCTGTAGGCAAGGGTTACAATATTATGCAATGGAACTGATCCTAATTCCAGTGAAGTTAATACAAGTTTTGGCATGAGCTTCCATAGAAGAAGTTGTCAGTAGAATATTTTACATTTCTGGAATAAATGCAAATGCAAAACCTGTTGTTCCATGCACACTAAGTCTTTTAAAAATGTAGTGATTAGAACCTAAGGGCTGCTTTATGTACTCAAATATTTACACAAAGCCACTCTATTGTTTCTGATATAAACTGATACAAGCATGTGGCAGGGACACCCCCAACACCAGCAAGGACTCATCCCTGAGAGTATTCAGTGTGACATTTTACAGCCACAGCTGTTTGAGATTGGGCTCGAGGGAAAGGTATTAATTGGGTGTAATGTAAGATAGGTTCCAGGAGAAATTAATTATGTGAACACATAACCATCAAGTCCAACTCCCTGCTTCTCACAGGACTACCTAAAATCAAGTCATGACTGAAAGTGTCATCTAGATGGTCCTTGAACTCTGACAGGCTTGGTGCCATGATCACTTCCCTAGATAACCTATTCCAGTGACCTTTTCCTAATGTTTAATATGAACTTCCCTTGTTGCAGCTTCATTCCATTTCCTACTACTGGTCCTATCTGGTGTCCTATTGCCAATCACCAGGGAAAGGAGATCAGCACCTCCTCACCCGCTGGCTCCCTTGAGGAAGTTGCAGACTGCAGTGAAATCACCTCTCAACCTTCTCTTCTCCAAGCTGAACAAGCCAAGTGTCCTCAGATGCTCCTTATAAGTCTTGTGCTTGAGACCTTTTACCATCTTGGTTGCCCTCCTCTGGACATGGTCTAACAGTTTGATGTTCTTCTTATATTGAGGAGGATGAAACTGCACACAGTACTCAAGGTGGGGCTGCACCAGTGTAGAGAGTGGGACAATGACCTTCCTCAATTGACTAGCTGTGCTGTGCTTGATGCATCCCAGGTCATGGTTGACCCCTTTGACTGCTAGGGCACACTGTTGGCTCATATTCAACTTGCCATCAATCCAAACTCCCAGATCTCTTTCCGCCAGCCTGCTCTCCAACCTATTGTCCCCCAATTATTACATATAACCAGGATTATCCCATCCCAAGTGGAGAAGCCAGCATTCGTTTTTGTTAAATGCCACACAGCTGGTGATTGTGCAGCTCTCTAGTCTGTATTTAAGATGACTCCCTCAAGGGAGTCCACAGCTCCTCTTAGTTTAGTGTAATCTACAAACTAACTTAATGTACATTTGATTCCTGTGTCCAGATCATTTACAGAAACACTAAAGAGCTCTGACCCTAAAATTGATCCCCGGAGAACCCCACAGGCTGCTAGCCTGATGTAACTTTGAGCCTGACCTGCCAGGCAGTTGTTCACCTAGTGTATTACTGACTTGTCTAGCTGTATGCTGGGCATTTAGACCAGAAGAATACTGTAAGAAACAGTATCAAAAGCTTTGCTAAAATCCAAACCCACATCTACTGGCTTGCCTTGGTCAACTAGATGGGTGAGCTTGTTACAAAAGGAAATTAAGTTAGTTAAATGGCACTTTCCCATCATGAACCTGTGCTGACTGTGACCAATGGTTGTATTGTCTCTCAAGTGTTTTTCAAGTAACTCCCAGAATAATCTTCTCCATAATTTGAGCAGACACTGAAGTGAGGCTGACAGGCCTGTGATTTCCAAGGTCTTCCTTCTTGCTCTTGAAAAGTGGGACAACAATGTTGTTAATATGATATTCCAAATAAAGGTGAGAATAATATTGATTGTTTTCATATCTTAATATCCTATTTTACAATGTAAATGGAAAATTATCAAGGATAACAAAAAAGCCAACATCAGATATATGCAATTGGAATAGTTAAGAGATTTAATAGCAGTGTTTCAGTGGATCAAGTACTTTTATTTTCCTTTATAATAGGCATTTATAAATAACTTGTGGTGGGTAGGTTTATCCAGAATGTTCACTAGAGGCAGAGATTTTTCAATGAGACTTTACAGTATAATTGGAATGAACCTTTCTCTTGTCTCAATATGCAATGAAGATTTATTTTCACTGATGCCCAGATGATCAGTCATGCCCAATAAGCAACACCATATTTTTACTTTCCCCAGAGGACACCACGTGAGGTAGAATATTACTCCAAAAATATCTTTGGACTTCATAGTTCTAAATTCTAGTAATGGAAATTATCTCAAGAAAATTAATAACTTATTAGAGTGATTCAAAGTTTAGTTTCACCAACTATAGGGTTAATGTTCATATTGAAACAGTGAGTATTAATAAAATAATGTGAATTGCTGTTTCTGATATTTGGTCAAATACCCTACCTTTGCAAAACTTAAAGAAAATATATGTACCTCAGATTTGTGATTAACTTGGTTTTAAATGTAATAATGAGAATTATTGTTACTCTTGTTGATATTACATCATAGTAACAACAACAACAACAACACCAGCAGTAATAATAATATAGACTTGAAAATAGTCTTGGCTATCTTTTGGCTGTCTTTACACTGCTTTGCTGTAATTTTGCTGTAGTATTTTTTATATATATATTTATAAAAACATATCTATATCTATGATTCTATTTTGATTTTATTTATTTGAAAAAGAGAGCACCTCACACTTCCTGAATGATTGACAGAAAATGAAGGAAACTTCAGTCATTATTGTTTATGACTTAAGTTTGTATTTTAATCTAAATTTTTAATCTTTATTTCTTGAATAACAAATGAATTATTTGTTGTAGCAGTTATTTTGTCTAACTAGTCATCAAACTGTAATTACAGACAAAATCTTGCAGATTTATGAAAAGCTGTATAAAACTTGGCCTACCATTCCTTATTTCTTTACATAATGTTTAATACTTTACAATAAAATAGCACTGTACTCTCAAAAGCCTGAAACAAATCTCACTAATGTTAATTATTTGCATCTGAATTTGTAAAATCTACATAAGAATAGTTTCTTCAGTATCTCTTCTGTTCTTCTCAAGCCACCCTATAAATACTGTTGCCCCTACAAAGCTGAGTGGAATTGATATCAATCGTCTATGTTTAACATTCTGCCCCCTAGAGGCTGTGCTTGCATGTAATGCAAAGTATTTCTCAATAGTTTATATGCTGTTCCTGGTTAAACTGGTGATATGACTGACAAAAAGAGACTTGACTGCAGAGTTCAAACAAAAAATTTATTTGAACACGTATGGATTCAATATGTCACTATTGCAGGTTCTATGGATACAATGGAGAATGTGCTATTGCAGTTTAAAAACAAGACCACACTATTACAATCACAAGAGATTCACAAAAAGCACTATCACATCCCACATGCTATTCATGACAACTTGCAGGTAATTCACAAATTTCATTATTACCACCCACAGGCAATTCACAACTGGCAGGCAACTCACAACATTCACTATTAGAACTCACAGGTGATTAATTCAACACACTATCACAACTCACAAGCAATTAAAAATACTGCTTGTGTGTTAGTTAGTCACCTGCAACTACAAACTTAGAGCCTACCAAATATTCACTTACTCCTTTCAATGCTGGCATCTCAACCAAAAGGGAAAGGTATCCTCACCTGCTGCTCCATAGTTAGAGAAGTGACTCCCAATTTCCAGCTTGAATCTTAGGGGTTTTATTCCCTGATTTACATGACAGTGGCCAGGAATGTGCCTGAGTGGCTATCACCTGGGATGTTGTCTTCAGTTTAGTAAGGGTGTTTCGCCTTATATGTACTTGTTCAGTGATGTTCACTTCTGTATACTCTGTCTTCTTCATATCTCTGTATTGTCTGGGTCCGTTGAAATCAAACAGAAACCCTTCAGCTTACCTTTATCTTACTTTTAGGCAACTGAATAGTGGATTGATTGGGACACAGGGCATATTAATTGTTGAGAGATTTTAAGGCTCAACTCAGGTTTCAGTTCTTTCAATGATGCAGCACTGTCCTGTTTAGTTTTGGGCTTACCAGACAACTCAGGGCTGAGTTATCTACACAGCTTCCCATGGGTCATCTCTGCAGAGACAGGGCCTCAAAGCAATCCAAGGCTGAGTTGCTCTTGCAACCACTCTGTGAGTCACCTGGTGCATTCGACATTACCAAAACCTGCTTATGAACTATGAGATGGATGATTCTTACACTTCTTACACTGACTTGCATAATATAAATTGCAAAAATATTTTTTAGCTTCACAAACAGTATTTTGATATTGTATGGGTACCTGAAGAAATGGAGATGAAGGAAGGAAAAATGCGAGAAGCCGGTTGCTGGTTACTTTTTGTCACTTTTTACAAGAATGGAGAAAATAATCACACAACTGGACACATTATTTTCCAGGTAAGGTGAGGCCATCTGTATCATGTTAGCATTCTGTGGCTCTGTCCTTAATATGAGGTTCAATCTGTGAGAAAGATGATATTTTTTCAGGGAAAATTAAAGAAATTAAAGAGAAAAACTCTTATTAAGTAGTCATACCACTAAAGATGAATACTCAGTTATAATACTGAACAGTTTCACTAGAATTATGTGGAACTACAGACAAAATTATGAGTAGGTTGTGATTTACAGCGATGACCCTTGATCTATACTTGGGTTACATTTGATTGAGAGGAGTAGGTAAGTGTGGTAGACTGTCTCTGACTGTGAAAGGACTGAAAGACAGACTTATTTTCATGTGGACTCAGACACCTTTTGAGAACCAAAGAAGTTGAGAGATAGGAAATTACATCGTTGAATGTAAATTCGTCCTGCTTTCTGTGGAAGACTGCTGTATAACACTCAGTCCTGCTGCCTAGACAAATCTGTACCACCCCAAGCAACAGATCTGCTTCTAGAAAAAAGTTATTCTGTCCCCAAAGGAAGCCTACGGTAAAGAAAATTTCTCCTGATACTCAAACATTCCCTCTCTTGAATTTATCCCATTATTTCTTGAAATAACCATGCTCATTTTAAATAACTCATAATTTTTCTTTTTATTATTGTCCTTCAGGTCTCATAAACTGTCTCTCCTGTAGATGTTACTGAGTTAGATTATACTTAGTTATCAGCTTTCCTTCCCCAGGTTTTGAGATAAGTTTTGCTGAAGTTAAAATAAAAAAAACCAAAGCAAAATATATACAGCACAGCCACTGATTGGGTTCCAAGTAAATATTCTTTCAGAATTATGGTTCAGGATAAATACGTTGGTGTATATGAGGGGACTGATATTAATAGGTTGATGCACAGAGCTGTAAAAAGTAATGACAAGGTGTAATTATATCAGTATTAATATCGAGGAAATATAGCATGCTACATGTTCATATACAGACAGAATTGCTGGAAATTCCATCACCTGAATCAATGGACAATGCAGTGGAAGTTACATAATATGGTAACTATAGATAAAGAATATGGTGTACAGGATAACTTCAATGACAGAGACTAAATTACACAAGGAGTAGGCCATTCAGGTCTCTTACTTATCCAATTCACTGCCTGAAAAATGAATAATTGTCTCATAGTAAAAGACTTCTAATCCACATATCATGTCTCTGTCTTAAATAACAATGATTTAGCAAGCCATTATTTAAGCAAAAATTTATCTCTTCATCTTAAGTGATTAAAATATAATCAAAATTATAAAGTAAGTATAATTTAGCTGTAATATTAATGAGGGAAAAAAAGCAGAAACAACAGATCTGGAATTTTAAGCAAAGACTATGAAACAAGGATGTTTTTACCTCAGATTAAATTGGGATAACATTTTGCTGTAACAATGACTCTAGGAGAGGCTGCATTGGACAAGTGCCAGGAAATGATATGATCTTACGGCTTCAAATGGCATATATCAGATTATATCATAAATTATAACATTACCCTTTACAGAAGCCTACTACTACTGATGGATAAAATGTTTCCTGTAGCCAGCTGGCATCTGCAACAAAGCTGTAAGAGTGTATGCATGTGTGAACGTTGCAATAGAAAATACCTCCATTATGACAGTTTTACTTTGGCAAGGAGGTATGTTGTATTAACAATGAAATATTTTTTGTCATAGAGAAAAATATGCATGTGATTGCTTTAGTAAGAAGGGAGAGGAGCAATTCATGTCTCAGTACCCAGATAATGCAACAAAGTTTTTGTTTTTTTTATGAAATGAGTTTTGTAAGTTCAGACCTTAAATATCAGCTACACCATTTAAGTAAATTCACCCAGCTGCCTCTGTTTAAGGCTCAGGGCAAGCCCAGGGAGCAGGATTTTCTCTCTATTGTCCCCTACCCTCCCAAGGGAAGATTTAAAAAAAAGGGAATAGATGCTTCACACAAGGTTGAAAGTTAAGACTGTAACAAGTTCAATGAAATCCAACAGCAGAAAGGAAAAGGAAATTAATAAGGGATAAAGGATATTTAACTATATACAAAATCTGATCCCAGTAGTCCCGAGTGGAAGTGTCCGAGTAGTGCCTCATGGCCGCTGCAACTGCTGTGACTCGTCACAGCCAGTGCCAGGAAGCGGATGGTGGTGGTGGATGCTGCCGAGCACACGGATGTAGGCCCAGTCGTCCCAAGATGCAACAAGAAGCAGTCCAGGAAGCCAGGAAAAGTCCTCGAAAACCTCGGGCCTCCTCAGTTTTTTATAGACTGTGGCCAGAAAGGGGAGGGAACAGCACTGATCTCTGACCCCCCCAGGGTCCTACAGACACCACCTGTCCTTCCCTTTCAGGCTGGTAACCCTTAAACCATAACACCAATTTTGGAAACAAAAATCAAGAAGATCAAGGCCCAAGCCAGGTGAGTGAAGAATGGCCAAAGAATTGACTCCATGTATAGAATATGATCATGGTATTAATCCTAGCCACAGATGAAAAAGGTGCTGAAAACAGATCAGTGAAGAAAGCTGAAATATCAGCATCTTATCTAGAACTTTCATTAGAATTGATTTCCCATTGGCTTTTAGCATTCTAAAGGTAGTCTTTTCATCAATAATCCTGGTAAGGGAAGGGGACTGAAAGGGGTGGTCAAATTGAGAAAACCAATGAATGGTTAAAGGAGTGGTGTCAGGGACAGGGCTTTGGCTATCTAAGGCATGGGACTCGCTTTGAGAAATCTGGTCTTCTGAGGGCTGATGGGGTCGATCTTTCGGAGAAGGGGAAGAGCATCTTTGGTCACAAGCTTTCCAATTTAGTCAGGAGGGCTTTAAACTAGAGTTGCGGGTGTAGGGGATCCTCAATCTCACTTCAAAGCCAGTGACAGTATTAGATGCCCTGGGCCTGGAGTAGGATCACAGGCCAAGACAGGAGCACCTGAAGTGCAGGACAAAGGAACTCCAGTGGTACAGGGCTTTGAGCAACCTGGTCTAGTAGGAGGCATCCCTGCCTATGGCACAGGGATTGGAATTTGATGATCCTAAAGTCCCTTCCAACTCAAACCACTCTATGATTCTGTAATTCAGCATATAGGTATCATGGAAATATTTACTTTTTTAAGATGAACTGATCTGAAAAGCTTTTGTTGATCATCGCTGTGTACGCGGGAACTAAATTTTCCCCAAATTCTGTTTGGTAGAGAGCAGTTTGCAGTGCTCTCAAGAACTGTGATGTTGTATGATGTCTGTAACAAGTGAGACAATATCGTTAACCTTTCCTAAATTTCCTTGTCAAAAACAAAGAATCACACAGAATTATCGAGGCTGGAAAAGACCTTTGAGATCATCAAGTCCAGCCTATGACCTAACACTACCACGTCGGCTAGACCATGGCACTAAGTGCCACATCCAGCCTTGCCTTAAATGCCTCCAGGGGTGGTGACTCCACCACCTCCCTGGGCAGTCCAATTCAATGCGTGATCACCCTCTCATTGAGAAAGTACTTTCTAATATCCAGCCTAAGCCTCCCCTGGGGCAGCTTCAGGCTATGCCCTTTCTTGTCACTAGCTGCCTGGGAGAAGAGCCAGACCTGACTATAGCCTCCCTTCAGGTAGTTGTAGAGAGTGATAAGGTCCCCCCTGAGCTTCCTCTTCTTCAGGCTAAACAACCTGAGCTCCTTTAGCCTCTCATTATAAGACCTTCCCTCTAGTCCCTTCACCAGTCTTGTTGCCCTCCTCTGGACCTGCTTCAGCACCTCAATATTCTTTTTGAAGTGAGGAGCCCAGAACTGTACACAGTACTCGAGGTGAGGCCTCACCAGGGCTGAGTACAAAGGGAGAATAACACCTCTAGTTCTGCTGGTCACACTATTCCTGATAAAGGCCAGGATGCCATTGGCCTTCTGGGCACACTTCCACCCTCTTTCCTTGCTAATCTTAAACCCCTAGCTGAGGGTACTGGCTATTCTGTCTTGAATATGCTCTGTAAATTCATTATATGCATGTATAATATCCCAGGAAAATAGTTTAATTATTTCAGTATTTGCTCTCTTTCAACTCTGAAAAGGTTCTCCCCTTCTAAATAAGTACAAGATGTTAGTCTATTTGCAATGCTTTTCTATCTTAATTTTAAGCTGGAATTGAAAATGGCTTGCATCTGTTGCAGAAGTCAAAACTACAACAGCTACTACAAGACCCTCCTGTGACTTACAAAAACAGATTAATTTCAATGAGTTTATTGTGAATGTGAAACCACATAGAATAAAAGAAAAAGACTGTATAATCAACAGTTGAAATGTTGATGAGGCACTAATCGACACATGATCTTTTCTACCCACAAGCATTCATGGTACTGTCATGGGTGTTAACAGGGTATTTTGTTCATTCATTTAAGAAAAATAAATGCATAGAGAATTAGCAGACATAATCCCATATTAGTCCAAAATGAATAGTAACAGAAACTAAAACTGCCTTATGCTTTTCTATCCCCCCACCAAAGATACACAATCTTTGGTATTAAACACAATTAATACAAGCTCAATCATGCATAACCTAATTCAGAATACTAGGTTGTATGTGAGTGTGCTTGTTGTCTATCTGGTGAGATGGACTTTGTTCTGATGATCCTGTTCTACAATCACACACTTGTCAGGATTTCTGTAAAAATTGTCTGTCTGATTTCATATCAAAAATGCAGTGTTTAATTTTGGGAAAGCATCCTTTGTTATAGGCAATGTTGTAATTGCATTATTTAAAAGTCAGCTTCTGTCTGTTTTAAAAAGCGGTTACCACCTTTGTAAATGTGCAAGAAATTTATATCCTCAGAATGGAAACACATGACTTCAAGTGCCTAGAGGATGAAGGCTAGAACTAATTTCATTACCTACAGATAAGGCTCAGACATCTTCTAAAACACATATGTCTGTAGTTTACATTAATACTGGAAATTATTAAACAAGGTTTTATAGAAAAAAATATTCTCACATAAAAAGAAAAAAATACATCACTGTTAAAATCACCATGAAAGCAAAAATTATGGTCATTCAAACCTGTAGTAATTATGAACATTTCAGCATTTTCAGCTTTGGCCTTTCCCCTGACAGAATCATTCTGTCACGATTTTGAGATTCAGGTCGTTTGCAGGTAAGTGAAATTTCTCACTTGGGAATCTGGATCAGAAAGCCCATATTTTTTTTTCCTTTATAATATCCTGGGACAGCAGGCAGTATAAGTGCTAAGTAGAGAGTGGTCCCACACAGACTTCTCAGTGGTTTTACCTTTGACCAACTACTCTATTCTGTGACTGTATATCAGAGGCCAGTTCAGAGCAGCCTAACTTGTCCAAGGAAAATTGCACTTTAAAAAAAAGAAGCAAAAAGGCTTTATTCATGTATTAAATCTGTAATATCTAAAAGCTGGCTTGCCTGACTGTCTTGTCTCCTGCTGTGCTTAGTTATGTCAAAGTCTACCTCTTAGCAAAGGATTTAGTAGCAACATTGGAGATTTGCTTATTGAATGAGCCATCACCAATATGGATGTGCTAAAGAAGGCATACAAATCCTGCTAGTCCTCATTTTCTTCTGGGAAGGATACCTACTCACACTTTCAGCCTTTCCCTGCAGTTCTGGAAAAGCAAATAATTGTTGTGCACATGAGCTGAATCTAGGCTTAGGTGTGGTTCAAGTAACTAAATTTAGTTCTGTAATTATTCCATAGTTCTTATATGCCTTTTAAAATAGAAGCTGGGGCTCAGGGCTGATCATGAAGGGCATTAACAATGGTTTGAACATCATGCAGTCTGTGCCTGATTACCTTAATGAGTCACTGCTATTAGTAGGTTCAGTGTGGGAACCCTTGAGTGAACAGGTACAGAAGATTATGAGCAGCTTAGTTAATTTTGAATAAATACTATGACTATTCATTAGAAGTGATTTTTTTTAGATAGTCACACAGTGTTTACAGAAACTGAAACAAACTTCACAGGAACTAACATACAGCTAAGAAAAAAGTGTCTTATTTATCTGCTTAAGGAAAAGCTATATAAAGGTGTTTAAATGACCTAACTTTGTTAAGTGACTTACCTGGCCAGTCATACTTCCTTGAACATTAAATATTTGCCTGTTCATAGATTTTTTTTCCTAGTTAATTGATCAGATTGGTATTCAAAATTATGTATTTTAATTAACTTTCCATAATAAAAACCAAATGTATTAAGATTTCTTTCCTAGATCAAGTTTGTCAAATATCATACTAAAATTCATTTTTTTCGCCCATCTAAAAGTAGGCTTTTGATCTCAGTTAATCAAGACTACTCCAACTACAGTCAGTATGACAGAAGATCATTTCCAAAGAGTGACATTTCCCATCCTACAAAAGATACATTAAACTATCTCTGGTGTACTTGTTCCCTCCATCATCTGGAAGAAATCTAGATGGTTAGTCTGCATGCTTTAATACCTTTGAATTCCTGGCATTAAATGGAATTAATGTCAACTACGGTGCTCAGCTTTCTGTACAGATAAGCACATTTTCACCCCTTTCCTGTTTTCTTTATTAAATATGTTGTACAGTGCTGCTTGATGCTCTACATTTGAGTAGAAAGATTTAGACAAAAGAAGAATGTAATTTATTAGAAAACTAGATTTCATGTTTTGGAAACCAAGTCCTGAAAAGTTATTCTAATAAAGAGTAAGAGATAATCCCTATTGCATATATACTATAGGTTCAAGTCGCATATGGTCTTCTAAAATTTGTTTAAAGCTTTTCCTCTACCAGATGAGAAGTCTTCTCTGCCTTTTTTTGCTGTGAATAGTTAGAACAAGTTGTTCACAGGGAGTACACCTTCAAGCACTGTAGAAATAGAAAGTAAAACCTGTAGAACCCTGTGGAGATTGCACAAGATGTTAGTAAAATATTATAAATTTTGTAGTCACAAAAACTGTGTGAAATAGTCTGATTCTCTAGTCAAATTAAAGTGAACATCAGGTATGAGATTTAATAATTTTTGTGACCATCATTCTGTGCTCTGTAACACAAAATCAGATCATTAGTAAGAATTTCTGTACTCCTTGATTAGCTTCCTTCTCTTCTGTGGTTGGCACTTGTCTTTTCACAGGAATCCAACTGACACTTAAAGAGACTCCTTATGGGGGAATTAATACAGCTAAATTAGGAAGCTGTTCTGGGAAATACACTGTGGAGCATTGCACTCTGAATCCTTTTCAGCTAAAGTGATAATATTGTAACTTTAGGATGGCAAAAAAGTATGAGCCACAAGAGGTTTCGAAAAGTCTTCTACTGAACTGTTTAACCTTCCAAAGAAAGGTCATAAGTGCATTCTTGTTATGTGTATCACCCCATTAAACTTTATTTTTGTGCTTTAAAGTCTGATACTAGATACACTGAGCCCCAAACAGGTATTTTCTGTAAGCAAACAGAAGGGAAAAAACAAGCCAACCATCTGCTAAGTTCAAGATTCAAAATGTATTGATTTTTATTTTTGAAAAATAGAACTCCATCCTAGAAAATAAATGGTCAGCGGAAATGGTGAAAATTGATCTAACATTTTACTCCTTATTTGTTAAGAAACATTAAGTACTAACTTCATGGGGGATTTCTGATAATTGTTAGAGACTAGGAATTCATCTTTTTAAATGACCATTTAACACTGAACAGAGTCTTTAAATTAAAAAAGAACCTCTGTTTGTCTTATGTCTTCTGTTTCAGCTACTCTTCCAGATCAAATTATGATGTTTGTTACTAGCTAGTTTATGAGAACTTTCATCTCAGTATTTAAAAACCTGAGAATTGTAAACCAGAAGCATTTTCAGCATCTGCTGAAAGGTGATGTCCTCTGGTTCGATAACTTTATTTCCCTGAAAATCCCTGTTGACCAGGTTTCTTGCTGTGTTTTGCTTCAAAAATATGGAATATTCACACTCTGAGTGACATTCTGGGGACCTGTATTTTTGTGCATAGCTCAGATTCACTGCAAAGAAAAACCTCGACTGACTCTAGTAATAAATCAGCATATTACAACTATCAGGGCATTTAATTTACAACTTAAATCATTTGGGACTTGCTGATGCTAGACAGTAATATACTGACAGTTTAACAAACTGGGTATTGCAACTCAATGTGGGGTGGGCTGTCAGTCAGCAGAGTGACAAAGCGACAACTTATTGTTTGTAAAAACCTAGCAGATAAATTGCAAGACAAATGCACTTTGACTTAAGTGGCATACTGCATGAAATACGTTTTTGCTGAAAGGACTGGGTAAGGTGGGACAAAATAACTTCTATTAAATTGAAGTACTTTGCTGTCTGTCTTTGTTATATGTTGGTTTAAAGGACTTGGCTAATGCTTGAGACATTTAAAGAAATGTAGTAAAACAAAATGCATATACTGGGTTTCTTTAGTTTGCAGAAGAGGAGACTGAGGGGGGACCTCATTCATGTTTATAAATATTTAAAGGGTGAGTGTCACGAGGATGGAGCCAGACTCTTCTCAGTGACAGTGATAAGACAAGGGGTAACGGACACAAACTGGAACACAGGAGGTTCCACTTCAATTTGAGAAGAAGCTTCTTCTCAGTGAAGATAACAGAGCACTGGACCAGGCTGCCCAGAGAGGTTGTGGAGTCTCCTTCTCTGGAGATATTCAAAACCCGCCTGGACGCCTTCCTGTGTAACCTCATCTGGGTGTTCCTGCTCTGGCAGGGGGATTGGACTGGATGAGCTTTTGAGGTCCCTTCCAATCCCTAATGTTCTGTGATACTGGACATTTTTTTTGGTCATGTAAGGACTCCTTGGACAGTCATCTAATGTAGATCTGCATAACTTCACTAAAGCTCTCCCGAGCTGCATGAAAGGGTGGTAAGTGCAATGAAGTGAGTGCAAGGTGGAAGAAATCAATGTTGCAGGCAGCTGCTATGGCACTGAAATAGCCATGAGTTTGTAAGAAACGACACTTCATAGTGTTAAAGAAACATGAAGAATACAGCAGAGATAGATCTCTACCTAGGCAGAGGCCTAATATCTCAAATGTCATAAGGCCAAAAAGGACAACGGTCTCTCTAAACTATCTTTACAGCCTGTGTAAGCAAAGCAAAAAGTGAATTGAGAACCCATTGGGGCTCATTTGAAAATGGTTGAATCGAAGGATGAATACCCTTATGCATATGGCTCCAACTTCCACTACACTCTAACTTTTAGCAAGAACTATATATTTTTTTTTTTTTTAGTTTTCTGACTGGGGATGGAGGGAGGCTGTGTTGAATTTGGTTTTGGTCTTTTTGAGGGGAGAGGTTTTTCTGGGGGTTACTTTTTAGCCCTTGTGGAGGTGTAAAAAGAGCTTTTAATAAATTGCAAGTTTTCTTCATGTCAAAACGGGCCAATCTTGAACAAATAAGAGTTTATTTTCATGAGGTTTGCCATATTTTTCCTTTTTCATGAACAATTTTGAAAGAAAAACAATTGTTTTGCAAGTACATTCACAAGAAGGTAAAATGTTAAAAATATGAATGCATATGGTATGCAAATTATAAATTATCATGTATAGTGAGTATGAACCATTGTTTGACTTAATTTACAGAAAATTGAATTGCAATAAATAATCTATAAACAGGAAAAGGAGGCAAATTTGTCAAATTCCACCTAATATCTGTATTTTTAAACAGAGACCAATATGGTTGACTTGGAAAAGCTACAATTACAAATTATATAGAAAGAGTAATTTTACCTTATCTCTTGGAATATACATGATTCATATCCTAAACACATTCTTCTGTACCGTATACTTTTAGTGCTGTTCTG
The DNA here is from genome assembly GCF_000695765.1 of Mesitornis unicolor. Taxonomy (NCBI): domain Eukaryota; kingdom Metazoa; phylum Chordata; class Aves; order Mesitornithiformes; family Mesitornithidae; genus Mesitornis; species Mesitornis unicolor. The sequence continues at coordinate 16,780 of NW_010205287.1, read as the reverse complement.
GCCTATTGCATACTGTAATTAACATACATTCTGTTTTTCAGATTGAATTCTGTTGCCCCTAAAAACCATTTGAATATAAAGTCCCTCACTACATTCTACAAATAAAAGTGTTTTATAAAGTATATCAAACAATTATTGCTTTATGCCCCTTCACTGTAACTCAATCCTGACCCCTAAGGGTATTTAGTTTCTAAATTTGAATAGGAAGGTGTCATGGTTTATACAGTTGCTCTGTCACCCAATGCCTCCTCCCCACCTGAGGAAGAGGGTTGGGAAAAAGAAAGATTCATGGGTTGAAATACATATAAATGTAATGAAATAGTAATAATAAAACCTAATAATAATAACAGTTATAAAATACATGGAGTTATACTCAGCCAATATTGTGGAGAAGTAGGCCTCAGAGGTAGTCTGGTAAACAATCCCCTCTCAAGATGTCAGTCATAGGAGGAGGAGGAAGGAGGGGGAGGAAGGAGGAGGGGGAGGAAAGAGGGGGAGGAAGGAGGAGGGGGAGGAAGGAGGAGGAAGGGACCATCCCTCGAAAACTCCTCAATTTATTGTGAATGTGACATCTGTGATATGGAATAATTATTAATCGGTGAGCCTGGGTCATCTGCCCTGGCTTTTACTACTCCTATCTTCTGCACCTGTTTATCTCAAGACTGCTGAAGACTTTGATTTCTATAGCAACTTGCAACTAGGATCATCCACAAACTAAAAATGTCTTATCAACTTAATTCCCATGAAATAGTGTGTTGTAGACCTTAAAAAATCACAATATTTCTCAACAGAAAACTAACTTTAAAATTGTCTCAGCAAACCAGAGCAGAAGTTTGTCAAGTTGTCCTTATATCCTCTTAAGATTTGGCCAATCTACTGAAATTCTCAACAACAAATATGAATGTTTCTTATATTAGCTATTTCTGATATGACTGATGATCATACAAAAATCACAATATATAGGTGACTAGGAATCAAATTAATTTCTGCAATCCAAGAATATTGTCATTATTTACACTTTCTGACATGGCAGACTACTGAGTTGCTATTCGTTCATAATCTTTTTTTCAATTTTTCTCTACATAGAGGTCATAAATCCTAAAGATACTAAGATTATTATCCTAACTGCATATATAGGCACCCAAAGCCCAAGAGATCAAGTAAATTCTTAATAGTCTTACAGTGACTCAAAACAAAGTGCAAAAACGTATCATCTGTCTACTTCTAAATCCAGAAGATGTTTTTATATTTTGAAATGGATTGTAATTGATGGTACTCTTCAGTAACCAATAAAAATATCTTAATTCTTCAAAGACTTACTTATCTAGAAGTCATGAGAAATATGTAATCCTGAAGATCTTGAGGTCCAGAAATTCTGTGTTAAATCTTAAAACTCTTTTTTATGCATTTAGTATTCTCTTAATTCAGAATTAAATTCTAATATGTGTTCTACCCAGGAGACAGTATTGTATTTCTAGTGAAGACAGTTCTTGCTGGAAAAATACCCTGCTGATGTCAGAATGTATATGTTTGACTGTTTGCATTAATTTTAATTTTAAAAATATTTATTCAGTGTTCTATTTCAGGGAAAAAAAAATAACAACCAAACCAAACCAAAAACCACATTCAACAAAATTTATATTAGTCAGAGATATCTGACATCCTCATTTGCATTTTTTGGCTCTTCTATTTTCTTTCTTCTTTTTATTTCTTTTCCTTATTCATCCAGGTGGACATTTCTACCAGATGTGGTAGAATATAGCCATTAAGAGTTAAGATTTTTTAAAAATCCAAGTTCACATCAATACTAGTTCTTTCTATTGTGAAATTACTTTTTCCACCTCATTTAATGATAGAAACTTGGCAATCATAATATACTTTTATTTTATTTTTAACTTTGTTTCTGATAGATGCATGTGTGAGAGACTCCTTGAAGATTACAAAGACGCTTTTGCTATTTACTATGCAGTAGGCTGCTGCCATTTAGTGGGCATTACGATGCTACTATAATAGAATATGAAACTTTTGATAATTCATAGGTGAATTCTCAGAAGATAGGCTTATGGCTGTTTCTGTGCTGGAGATTCATTTACACTGTAGTACATTTGTCTCTGTAGTCAGCAGTGACCTTTTAAGATTCAGTATTCTATGAGTGTTTTTTTCCAGCCTATGCAGAGCTTTTTGCACACAGCTGGACCTTTTCAACAATCAGCCAAGCGGGGCAGGTAGGCCAGGCTGACAGTAATGAGCTTATTAAGAGGTGTCATAAAGAGAGTATGAGAAGATGAGGGTAAGATAGAGGGAGTGTAGGTTAGCTTTGTATGGAGGTGAGTTAGTTGGCTTTGTAGGAAGTTGTGCCACAGCTCTTTCAGCTCAGCTACAGTTGAGTGGCTTTGTTTTCCAAGTATGTGCTCAGGAATATGTTCTTTGCCACAGAAGCCATACCATGTGAGAGCAATTAAGTTTTTGGCTTGTAAATTCTTTGGGAAGTATATAAATTTCTGTAATCTCTGCTATTAAGTATATAAATAATCTGTTCTGAACACTTACTTTACTGAGAATTAGTATATCTGGACTCCTGCTTAATTTTATCACTAGACTGGTAAGAGAGAAAACATAAAAATTATTACTGAATTAACTCACTATATAAGTTACTTGTCGTAAGATCTGGGAATATGAAGCCAGAAAAAATTAGAAACTTACAAAGTTACAAAATGAACTCTATCTTTCATAGAAATGGTCTAAATGATCGTGTTCAGTTACTGTAAGCACAGATTCACCGCTGGGAGAGTTTTGTACTTAATACCAAACCAGCTGGGACTTTTGAGGTATCATAGGCAGATGAATTGATACAAGCTCTTGAAAATAAGCTAAAAAAAAAAAAAAAAAGAAAAACTATCTATGACAATATGTAATGAAAGGTGGAAAGGTCATTCCCTTGTTTAATAATGTAAGGGCATATCTCCTGCTAATCAGCTGGCTTTTCTCTTGCTTATTTTGTCTATGGCAGGTATACGGTAACTTCTTCACGGTTGCTTAGCAACTGTACCTTGAATATGTTAGTGTTTAGCAGTAATTATAGTTTAGCTGAACTTGTTTCGACAGAAATCTTCTCTGCATTGCTTTTCTACCTCCCTTGCTTTTAGTGTATTAGCCAAAATGATGTCTTTCTCTTTGAGGAAGAATATCGAAAAATGAATCGAAACAGGAAGATACATATCATCACACTGATAAAGCAGATTTGTTATGTTTGTCTATAAGCAATAGATGTGTAATGCTTCCCAAACGACAAGGGTACGGACTCCAGTCAGTTGGCTCTGCATACAGACAAATATTAAATTGTACAGGCCAATTAAAAATTACCTGAATATCTTTAAAGACTGCTGTTATAAGTGTCAAAAACATTTACATCTCTAAATTATGAAATGGAGGGCATTAGTGCCTGATACGACCAATGTGCATTTGCAGTCCAGGCCAACCGCATCCTGGGCTGCATCAAAAGAAGTGTGGCCAGCAGATCGAAGGAGGTGATTCTGCCCCTCCACTTTGCTCTGCTGAGACCTCACCTCGAATACTGTGTCCAGCTTTGGAGTCCCCAACACAAAAAGGACGTTAATGGGCATTGATGAGCAGGTCCAGAGGAGGGCCACAAAGATGATCAAAGGGCTGGAGCACCTCTCCTACAAAGAGAGTTGGGGTTGTTCAGCCTGGAGAAGAGAAGGCTCCGGAGGGAACTTATAGTGACCTTCCAATATCTGAAAGGTGCCTATAAGAAAGAAGAACTGTTTACAAGGTCATGTAGCGACAGGATGAGGAGCAATGGTTTTCAGCTAGAAAAGGGTAGATTTAGGCTGGATATGAGGAAAAGGTTTTTCAATATGAGGGTGGTAGATCACTGGCACAGGTTGCCCAGAGAGGTGGTAGAGGCTCCATCCCTGGAGATATTCAAGGTCAGGCTTGATGGGGCTCTGAGCAACCTGATTTAGTAACATTGTCCCTGCTTACTGCAGGGGGATTGGACTGGATGATCTTTAAAGGTCCCTAGGAACCCAATACATTCTAAGATTCTATGGTATTGTTGAATTATTAGCTGTCCCTAGGAACACAACACTTTCAAGTCTCTGTGTATAATGATAAATTTTAAAACAGAAAAATGCACTGCTAATATGTATTGTACTATCCTCTAGTTAGATTCTGTAACTTAAAATTTTGTATTATGAAGGCATAGTCTTTCCCCGTAGTGGATACAACTTTCACTACATTTTGAATTGTAAACAGTTGGACTCATAGGAAAGCTGTCATAATATAGATGAGACTATTTCTGCCATCAACTTTCATCTCATCAGCCTGCTACTGCTCGAAACCAGTGTAACACAATGCTTATTTATCTTGCATTACACAAGAAAAAAAAACCAACAATAAAACATTTTAGCATCACTTATCTACCTGGTTATGGATAATTTCTCAGAATTAGTCACTAAATAAATTACAATTTCTTATTTGGAGGATTTGAGCAATATTTTCTAGAGGATATAGGAATACTTTTAGGTTGTATGTTACAAAAGGAAGTTTTCTACTACAGTCAGATCAAGACAGCAGTAGGAGGAGATTTTTCTTGTCTGCTTCCAGTTAGAAAACTGTGTTAAATATCTTTATTGCCTGAAAATTGATTTTCAATGAAAATAACAACATAATTTGAACTGAAAGAACACTGGTATAACTTGCTAATTACTGGAGTGCTTTGTCATATGAGCTTTAGCATGACTTTAGCAAGAAAATAGATTCTTTCCTTTCCCCTCCTTCCATTAGGAATGAGCTTGATTAGCAGTTAGAAGCACAATAAATAATATTTAACTCAGCTTGTTCATCTCTTTCTGTGATCAGAATTTGAGCAGAAGAATTTAAGCGTGTTTGGAACGTTTCTTTCAAAGCTGATAGATACCACTATTGCATAGAATCATAGAATAATTTGGGTTGGAAGGGACCTTTAAATGGTAGAGTTGAAAGGATGGAGATGAATGCCACAATACATTTCAATAAAATGGTGTAAGTAATGAATAAGTAACAAAGAAGCTGCAAGTGTGCTGAAGTAAAAGCAGACCATCTCTTCTGTTTTGATTCATTGGTGTCTATATAAAATTAAATGATAATTCAAATCTTTGGTAGCAATGAGACATCATTTTTGTCTTCAATTCCAGTGTTCTACTACTGTACAGAAGGGAGTCCTGCTATGTGAGATTATTTAGAACGATACAGAAAATATGCTGTAAATATGAATTGTAAATAGAATTATTCTCCAGTCGAAAAGGCATTTTTGATGTCTTGCTCTATAATCACATCACTTCTGCAAAGCCTGCTAAAAGCTTCAAATCCAGGATTGAACCTGGTTAAAGAACTGTCACAGGAAATACTTCTCAAGATACTCTCACTCCTTTTAAATAAAAGGCAATATATCACAGTGACAGGCAGAGATCAAGGCAGACTAATTGAGAATACTACTAAGTGGATTCTGTGGCTCAGAACAAAAAAATCTCAGCTCTGTGTAAGTGGGCCATTCAGCTTAAAATTGATGGGTCATGGTAAACCACTGTGCTGGATGCCACTCTACAGCCTGGTTTTCGTTAAGGATTCTCCCTCACTTAGTGTTTTGAACTAGGTTTATTTAATTTCTTACTGGAGTATACAGGTGTTGCAAAGTGAGAGTACAAGGACCCTTCTGATCAGTGTCTTATTGGACAGTATAAGTGTTAACTGACAAACATCTACGTAACCATGATGATTTTATCTCTCTCTTGTCACAGTTTATATGTTTTAATTTTCCCATAATGATTGCTATCTCTTCTATTTCTGTTACTTTAAATGAGAAATGTATATGAAGTTTGGAGACAAAGATGCAGGTTCTTTACTACTCCCTAATCTCAGCCTTGTAAATCCTTTCTAGTGTTTATAATGTCCTTTTCCATAGACATCCTTGAAGATATAACTTAATTTGGGCAATGAGTAAACCTGCAGATTGGTTTTTCAGATGCTGTTTTATGCTTTTATTGTTACTGAATTAAAATGAGATACTAAGAAATTATTTAAGACATAAGTATAGATTGTAAAGATAGCAATATTTTTCCGTAAATATTACTAAACTAGAATGCTTGCTCATCTAATATATATATTCCTAAATATCCCAACCTAGTCTCCTACTGTTGTAATTTCAGCTTGTATTTGTTTTCCATGTTCAGCACACATAAAAATTTACATTTCTTGAACAAGGAAATACTAAACTGTTCATAATGGTAGTTTGGCAAATCAGAGTAGAACTCTAATCTGTCAAGTTCACATTTTTTTATCAGACATTAGTAGCAAATTCCTAGAAATATAAAAACCTAAACACTGTTATTGGCAAACTGTCTTGTGTTTTGAGAATAAATGGGCTTTCTTAAAACTTGGAGTAGTCAATTTTCTCTCTGAAATGCAAATCTTAATCTTAGCAATCATAAAGCTTAAGATACAAAGTTAAACAAAATCATAAATGTCAGCACACTTCCATTGCACTGCCTCTGTTTTACTCTTTATTCGTCTGTCAGAGCCTAGTTTTCAGTCCAAAGTGCCAAGTGCTGTTTTCATTATATAATTTTTTTTTTCTTTTCCTGTTTTTTTCTAATCAGTCTCACAATGATTATATGCCAAAGCCTTTAAATTCTTATTGAATTCTGTAGCTGACAAGCCAAATCCGTAGAATTCTTACATATATCCTAGTGTGGAACAAGTAATTTGTTTCTCTTTAATATTAAAACTCTGTAAGCTTATCAAGGAAACTGAGTGATAAGAAAGAGTTGATTCAATCATTATTTTGGATATCAAGGCAGCAAGCTGTGATGTACAGTAAGTTTATAAATACAAAAATTAGCTACAGTTAAAGAATCAATCACACCTGATTGTGACTGATATGTATATAGAGAGAAGTGATGAAACTGTCTGTTACTTCATGTCTTACTGTGGTAGAAACTGTTAAGCAATATTGTGGGGATAAATCGCCATAGATTAATGAGAAATTATTTATCTTCTCCTTGAGAGATATTCTTATTATAATTATTTTGACATTAGCATGAATTATAAAAACTGAAGTCCAAATCAGTAGGAAAAAATGGAAGCATACTTTACAGATGAGTTAATGTTTTCCTAGTATCTTTCTTTAAATGTCCAAAAACATAAGGGATTTTTTGTTTACTTTTTATTAAATCTATAGGAAAAGACATGCACATGAGAAATGTGTTAAATTATAAATAGGAAAAAGCCTGTTTTAGCTAGCTCCATCCTTCTCTTTTGATTCTTGATGCAGCAGCCAACATGTTTCAGTGCAAATAGACATTATACAACAATACAAACTGACAAGAGAGTTGTAATTACATAGGATTTGAAAAGCCTCACATTCTCATATGACAAGTATAGAAAAGAAATGCTATTCCATGCTACATATCATGATTTTATATAATAATGGAATTAATAATCAATATGGAACAGCTTATGCTGGCATCTTTGACCAAAACAGAAAGAAAATTCCTAACTTACATCTCAGAACCAAATTGAAGAATATGCCAAGTACTGACTTGTGCATCAAAATGTTTCACATAGTACGTTTTAATAGGAACTGTCCAAGTTAGTTACTATGCAAGTTGTAGTTTCCCCTGGTGAATTAATATCTCGAGAAGTCTGATGTGCAACAGTTGCAAATAATTTATTAGCTATTATTTTTAATTGATGTCTACAGTAACTTTCTTTTCTGTAAAGTCCCATAAATGCCTTTATAGAAGGAACAGGAAGATCATCTTCCCACCACTGATGCTAGCATTTCATTATTGATTTTCCAGATTGTTCTTAACTTCTAATAATGTATATCATTCAAATATCTCCACTTGGCCCATTATGAACATTTTTTTCCTCTGTGTAACCTAAATATCCTTCAAGATTAATTTGATTTTTTGTTTTACTTCTACCTTGTAAGTGTAGAGTAGGACAGATGACTACTGCCATAACAACCAGCTTTTTATGTATGGGGAAAATTCCTCTGTGTATTTCTTATATTTCTAACTGTTTTATCTATTTATACCTTAGTGTGATAGAAATATGTGACAATTGCATACCCACTGAGAGTTCTTTAGGGCTGAGTGGGCAAAAGAAGTCCCTCAAGCATCTTAAACTCAACACATACATGAACTAAATTTACCTTTTCTCTGGGACAAAACCATTCATTACTTAAATTGGCTTCTCAAGGCTTTGAAGAGACCTTATTGTGGCCTTCCAGTACCTGAAGAGGGGCTACAGGAAAGATGGGAAGGGACTTTTTACAAGGGCAGGTAGCAATACAATGAGGGGTAATGGCTTTAAACTGGAAGAAGGTAGATTTATACTAGATATTGGGAAGAAATTATTTACTGCGAGGGTGGTGAGGTACTAGAACAGGTTGCCCAGGGAAGTGGTGGATGCCCTCTCTCTGGAAGGGTTCAAAGCCAGTTGGACAGGGCTTTGGGCAACCTGGTCTAGTGGGAGGTGTCTCTGCCCATTGGTGGAGGGTTGGAGCTAGACGATCTTTAATGTCCCTTCCAACTATAACCATTCTATGAATCTATGATATGAATATTCCTCAACAGTGCATATGATCAGATAGTTATTTTATATTGCTTTTTTGAAGTAATTTTTCAATAGATATAGAACTGTACACTTAATTACATTGTATTTTCTTTATAGACTATTTTATCTAGTCTATTTTGAATTGCCATTATTATTATTGGAAATGCTGAAGTTTTGTCTACTGGATGACATTCACAGCTTTTTGTTCTGTTGTGTAAAACCATTCAATATAAAAGACTAGGGACAAAACTGTAATAGATCTCACTTTAAATGTCTTCCTGTCTTTCCTGAGTTGCCAACTACAGCTTGAATCTGGATTGTCAACCAGATGCAAATACTTTATTTCACCTTATTAATAATCGCTTTTCAACCAAATTTGACATTGACCAGAGGGATAGAAGTCTCAAATCTAATTAAATCTCTATGCATTGCAAGGAAAAAGACAGCTAGGTAAATGTAAAGTGCGTAAAGACTGAAGATTCAACTCATCCAGAGACACTAGTGAATCCATGCAGGAAAGGCATTACTAATTCCCTGACCCCGAAGTTTTAATGAGTGCCTAACATATTACTAGCCACCAGAGAATCTGTAGGGTGCTGTTCCAGGTGACAAACAATGCCTTCTTTTAATACTAACCATGTTTGAAAGAAGTACCTGATTATTTGCTTTAGTACTTTTTTTAGACACGGAGGTTAGCCGATTGATTTATAGTTTAAGATGTATCTCTTCCAAATTTTATATATGACCTTGCTCACTCTTCTTTCTCTTGAAACTTACCTTGGATGAGTGTTTGCAAAGAGCTGACAATGGCTCAGAGACTTCAGAAGGATTCTTGACAATTCTAAACAACTATTTTGGCAAGATGTATCAATAGAAATACCTATTTCCTTAGCTTTTGTTTTCTTGTCCTTTAAAATTATTTTTATGTCTACTTTAATTATTTATTTGAAGGCTAAAATAGAGACACTGTTCACTTGCTTCATATTGTTTGTAATATGCTCATAATGTAACACAGATGGAAAAAATACTCTTCCTTCTTGTTGCTTTTTCTCTTGTGTTCTTCACCCACATTGCAGCCCTTAGTCTTTGTACTTTTCTATCGATAGAAAACTGTATTTCCATTTGCTGTGGAATTCTTAACTTTCAGACTAATAATAAACCTCCGCAGACATACCTGTTCATCACAATGCTATGGTGTGTTTATTAGTGTCTTTTATCAACTGAAAGCTCTCCAGTATTCCGTTTACTGTGTCAATACTATATTACTCCACTTAAACAGAGCTTGAGATGGAAGATGAAGAAGCAAGTAAATTTTGATATTGTACAGAATGAACCACAGGTATTAAAATATTTTCCAGAGATGTCTTTTGTTTCCCCAAATGTTAATGCTTCTATAAGATTTTGTGGATAGTCTGAATTAATTTTTCTCCAGTTTATCAGAGTTTATAACTGCAGCAATCTCAGGGATCAGCAGAGAGATTTTAATAATGCTTTGCTTATACCTTAACATCTGACTGATCCATTTCAGAAGATTCACCCATATACAATAAATGAAAGAAAAAAAGACTTTTGGCTCAAACAATTTGTTTTTGTACAACATGTTGCACATGTACAACTCCTCAGATACTAGCTATCTATAACAGAAAACAAAATGCACATAAGAAAAATATATACTCTCTTGTGCGTTACAGCTAATATTTATTCCAAGCAAAAAATTGTAGGAAAGCCAAATTTACTTTTTTATTATTGTTTTTTTTTTCCTACTCATTTTGCTTATCTCTGAAGAAAGTCGTTCTCATAGCAAAAGGGCAGATGGAGCTTGAAAATTAGTCTGCAGAGCATGGCTAGTACTGCAAGTTGCAGATCAGAATCATATGCTGTTAAATTTTCCCTGAGTCCCTTTCTTGCTTTATTTTAGTCTGCTGAAAGATATACAGTTCAGGAAGAAGGAATTATGACACATTGTATTAGCATGACCAGCAACAAAGTATTTAATTTTGCCTAGCTATTTAGTTGCTTTTGGTAAATATTTTTTTCCACCCCAACAAAATACCTTCAGTTTTGCTCAGAAAAATGTATACATTATCACAGTACTACTAATTACAGTGTAAGTATGAGAGGGGAAAAAAGCTTTTCGATAAAAGTTTACAACATTAACTACATGTAGAAATGTGTTCTAATAAACTGGCTCCAACAGGCAATCAAAATACATTGTCCAACCCCCATAATTATACCAGGTCTCTTTCTTTAATAAAAGAAAACAGCAGAAATCCAAGACTTTTTTTCAGTGTTTGTATTGGAGGATGAATAACTTGTTTTTCCTTTCCATTTCAGTTTGTATTTCCTAGTGTGTGTGTACATACTAATTCAGAGGGTTATTAGTGAGATTGCCCTTTAGATTGTCACATAGTGAATGGATGGTCCTGTACTTCAAGGGATTTGGGCAAGGTAATTCTCTGCTTGTGCATTCATCACAGCCTATGCAACATGACCAAGGTAAGTCAGAAATGGTAGGGATGTTTGAATTTGTCAACTACAGTTCCATTTTACCACAGGTAACCACATCATGGAATCCTTTTCAGAACTGATTGCTAATCACATTCCTTCTCAGAGTTTAGTAAACAATCTATCCTATCTACAAAGTTTAGTAAAAACTTTTCCTGAAACTTCATACAACTGTCATGGTTGATATCTTTATTTACATTAGTTATACACATTTATTTCTATGCATATATCTTTACATATTTGTGTAGATATATTACTTTATTTCTACATACCATATTAATATTAAACCATACAATCATGCTGACAGGAATGTGTATTAGCCAGGAAACATGTCATCTCCTCCCCTGAGACTGGAGCTGTTCAGTGTCCATCAGGTTTCAAGGTGCCGTTGAGTAGGTAGAACATGCTATTGCTCAGCAGATGTAGTGTGCTCTTTACTTGGAGTTTAGGGTTGGATTTATTTATAAATTAGCAGTGATTCATGGATTTGATTCCAGAATCCCATGTCTTAAAATTTTACCCTGTAGGGAGGATTTGAATGGTGTAGGCAGTGCTAAAAGGTAGAGAAGAATGAGTCTTTACCCCTCAGTCTGAAAACCTGCCTATGAACAATCTCTGCAGCAACATTACCTAGTGTCTTCAAAGCCTAGCTGTATGAGATATACAATTTTGAAGACCTGAATAAGGAGTAAAAAGCTACTTTACTGTCCAGTGTCTCTTGGACAAAGTGTTTTCAGCTATTCAGCTCTGAATATATTCCCTCTTTATTCAGCAAGTAATAAACAGAGTACAAAATATATGCAGATTTTATCTGGATACACAAAGGATAAATATTTCTGTGAAGAAATATGTTGTGTCTGTTTCCTCCTAAATGACCCGTCACATTATTCTAGAAGTTTATGCAAACTCTTAATTCGTTAAACAAGACCTTCCATGCTCCTTGTTTGGAAAAGGGACTTACACAGTAAAAATCCTGGAAGTTATGAAACTAAAATGAATAATAGTTACAGATATAATCTGTACTGGATTTTATTTTACTCTTTGTGTAGGCTAACTTCTTTTGCCATTATTATAGAGACATTTGCAGGAATATTTTTCAATGTATCTTTATGCTTCTCTAATGAAGCTCCAGAAGAAAATTACAAAAACTACTGCATTGGCCCTCTAAAATATTCTGTATTCACATAGCTTTATACTTGGAACTGTTCTTTTGACACAGTGTAAAGATTTCTCCAGCTGTGTCAGTTTAGCATGTATATAGTAAGATCCACCCAGTTACAAATGAGATATATGAAGTCACACTAATACTTTAAGTAGCATAATTCAATTCATCAAATAAATCACTAGGGAACACCGAATTCAACCTGTAGAAATGATTCATGGACACATACTTGTTAAATTAAAGACTATATTCTGTGTAATGTCTGTGGGATCTACACATACAGCCTGATTTAAATCTTTGAGGGTCCATAAGTCCCTGCAACGGGTCTCTTCCCCTGTGTCATGGCCCTAACTTTTCTTGAAGGTCATGGGAGCTACAAGGAGCAGCATTTAGCACTGTTGTTCTTTCTACATTGCTGACAGTTAAAGGGAGAGGCTATAGTTTACACTCACACAGATACTGTTGAGACGTATCAATATTTTGTTGGCTAAGCTACAATGAAATGATAATACTGAGGATCTTCTCAGGATTCTCCTGTATTTACATTGGTTGGTTTCAGACTTAACACCTCCTTAAGACAACAGTACATGGGAACTATTGTTATGGGTTACTTGTGAACTCAACCAGACATGACTAAACTTGCTGTATGTGGATAATGTTCTGTTTTTTCTGGGACAGTTTTTTTCTTTCCCTCATAGTAGCTAGTGAGAGGTTTGTTTTGGGTTTGTTCTGGGACTGATACGATAACCAGTATAATACACCAGTGTTTATATTTTTCAAGGTTTATTTTTCAGTCTTTGACTGCACCTGTGGTTATAGTTTCTTTTGGAGTCTTTTTAGTTTGTTTGGGGGTTTTTTGTGGGTTTTTTTGCTGTTTGTTTGGTTTTTTAAATTGTCTTTTTGTTTGTTCTGTTGTTGCTATTTTGGGGGTTCTGCATTCCTCTGCAGACTACTCTTGGAAGAAACTGGAACAGAATAGGCTTCTAGAGTTTATTCTGAGAGTATGCCACGACTTTAGCCTTGTGCCTAGTGGAAAGGGCTTCTCTGCAGCATCAAGGTTGGACTGGAGGGATGGGAAGAAGATGCTGCACTGACCATGCTACATTCTTGTCATTTGATGCTCCCTGATGTGCCTTTCAGACTCCTCTGAAGGGGCACCTAGCCTAGCATGCCTTTGCATGCTTCCATTGGGAGTTTCTTACTTTTCAGTACAGCCACACGCTCTGACACAGCATGTTGCCAAATGTGCTGTCATCACTACAGGCTACCCTGTTTCTTTGCTTTTCCTTCTTCTATTGCCTCTCCTTGTAGAAATGAACATATGTGTTATAGAGGGTTGTGGGAAAGGGTGAGTATGCTGTGGTTCTTCTAAAATCAGTAGTGAACCACTCTGAACCACATTATTAACCTTTGATATGCAGCTATCTTTTTTTTCTTTCATGTAATTAGAGGGGATTATCCTTTACATTTCTGTCAGTAGGTCTTTACCACCTTATAATTTGCTCTTCAGCCTCTTTTGCCACTGCAAAACTGTTGCATATTAACCTTGAAGCTAGACTGTCCTCAAAGCGTGATTTACTTGAGTTTAAATTCACCCCCAAGTAGATGTTATGTTATTTTATGTAGTTTGTGTCTTTCAAGGGATGTCTTTACTGCCTTTGAAGAAGTCCCTGAGCCTAAGGGAAAAGCCCTTATCTTCTACTGGGTGCTTTAACTTTGTCAGAATGATTACTTGAATACATTGATGGAAAAGTTAGTGAAATTGGATTTTAATGCACGTGCTGAGACAAGGCAGTAGAATGTACTACAGCAACTTAATATCTTGTAAGTTTCAGAGAAAGAGAATCTTCTTTTCTGTCTGATGCAGCAATGCACTATTTGCTGCGTGCAGGTAATTTAGATATGGCAATTCTTTGGGGTAACAAAGGACAACATAAACATGAGGGTGCAGAGCAGGAGGGAAGTACATGTCCTTCAGGAGAGATGCCTTAGTAAATTGAGACAAATGCAAGGATGTAGCACTTTGAATGGTGTCTAGCCTTCTAATTTAAAAAACCTTGGTGTGAAGTATATTACTGTGTCTCATTGAGTGACTTACTAGGGAATATCTGTCTGAGTGTTTCACTGGTTTTTTCATGTTAGAAGATTGCCTTTCTTAGCAGCACTTAAAATGTCCTCTGAAATATATATTATATGTATAACAAGAAACCAGAATCTTGT
>NW_010205287.1:0-2240 GCF_000695765.1 Mesitornis unicolor | reverse complement strand
GAAAAATTTAGTGGAAACTTACATGGATAAAGTTTATAGCCTAAGGAACTGAGCCTGTGCTTGCATTTTGTAAACAAATTCTTTGACACTTTTCAGTCTCAACATGCTGTTGAATAGATTAATGAGAAGATTTTCCCAACCTGCAGCTTTTGACTTCTGAACAACATCTTTTTATCATGCAAAATTATATCTGCTATTTTTAGAAGCCTAACAGCAAGCAGCCTAAAGATTTGGGATATGTCTCACGTATTGTAAATTTAACATACCATAGACTTCTATAGTGCAAATGACACAAAAGTTAGTGCAGATTACCCTTAGAAACTGGCCACAATGTTATTCAGAATAGAGATGCACTATTAAAATACTGATTAAAATACCTTCACTTCATCTCTGGGGAACATATGTTTCATAATGAATGACTGTGAAATGACTGTAAATAATCTTACCCACAAGGTGACCCGAGTGGTGGGGATGGAGAGGGAGAGAATTCATGGTATTCATTCATCGGTATGGTTCTGAGTTCATCTTGTCCCCCTTTCTTAGGCTGAAATTGGGGTTATATTTATACTCAAATTTCTGCATTACATCACCGGGGCATACATGGGAGTGGGGATGACTATAGACAATCTTATCACTTATGTTAATGTCACAAAGTCTATTAATCTACACCTGCATGGGTAGAGATAATGGCTCCTTTTTTTGAGGCAGAAAGAAATGAAAGACTGGGACCACGAGGCCTCCACCTCATCTCACACTCCTCCAGGCATCTGGATAACACCAGATGTTGATCTAGTGATGGTTGCCATCTCACCCAGTGTCTACCACCTCATCCAATGTTTGGTTTCATGCTTCCAGGCATGCAGCTACCTGGTGTACGTGACTTGGACTTCGCGATTAACTTTGTTCTCTCTACAGTAACGCATCCCAGCCAAGCTGCAGCAAGTTCTGAAAAATGACCAAACTTGTATGTGGTCTAGTGTTATCATGGAGAAGCACAACACCTCTGTGATTCACCAGTTCTGGATGCTTCTGTTTGATGACATAATTTAATTTATCCAGTTGATGACAGTGTATGTCTGAATTAATGGTCTTATTCCCTGGAAGCAATGCAAAATGCACTATACCTTTGAAATCCCACCAGACTGACAGCATCACCTTCCTTTGGTGAGTACCTGGTTTTGCTGTGCATTGAGCTGGTTCATCACACTTGCCCCATGACCCTTTTTATTCATCATTGTTGTAGACAATCCATTTTCCATCACCTGTTATCATACATTTCAAAAAATGGATAATTTTCTTCCCATTTCAAGAGAGAATCACAGATGTCAATGCACTTAGCAAGATGAATTTCTTTGCACTCATGAGGTACCAAAATATCAAGATTCCTAAAGTATCTAAGCTGTTTTAAATGGTTTTCAATGCTCATTTTGATATGTTAAAATTATCAGCAATCTCCTGTGTTCTTAAATGCTGATTGCATCCCATCAATGCCTTTATTTTTTCTTTAACAACTTTGACTGGCCTTCCTGAGAGTGGTGCATCTTTAACATCAAAAACTCCTGAAATTTAGCAAAGCAATTCTGACACTGCTGTAGTTTTAAGGCATCTTCTCCAAACATATCACGTAACTTTTTAGGAACTTGCACATCACTTTTTCTTTTAGGAATTAATACAGCAAAATATGACAAAAATGTTCCTTTTGATTTTTCATTTTGAAATTGACACCAAGTAGATAATTGTTAATGAAATCTTGAACTTTCTTTTTCTAAAACAAGTTTGAACTTTCAGCTGTAAAGTTACATAATGAATTTGCAGTTTAAGATAGAGTTAGTTACATTTCAAGACACATGTCTTTCTATTAAAAGAAACACAAATACTTTTTGGCTATCTAATAGAAGAACAGTCCTCAGCTCCATATAAATGCTTTTGGGAAGCTTTTTCTGATGCCTGCAGATGTGCTGGCCTTTAGTTTTCTATTTATCACACTTGCAAGTTACCACTGTTTATGTTGCTGTAGGAAATCGGTGCTAGTGTAGGAGTGTTGCAATGACAGTCTGATGAAGAGTGGTGATTATTGAATTTGTGGTCAAAATCAATAAGGGAGTCCAAATTTCCAATCCAAATAATAAAGATGTCATCTATAAATCTTGAGTGTTGACTCAGTGATACAATTGTTTAAGAACTTAACTAATCTAACTAATCTTACCTTAACTAATCTCATCTCCTTTTATGACGAGGTG
>NW_010205286.1:0-6216 GCF_000695765.1 Mesitornis unicolor | reverse complement strand
TTATCATTATTATTATCATTATTATCATCATTATCATTATTATTATGTCCCAGGCAGTCGGAGCTGCTCACAGGGAAGAAAGGCTCCTTGTCTCGAGGTCATGGCTCTAATCCTGTTTTGTGTCTGCGAGACAAAAGAGGCCAACGGAGCGAGGACAGCGCCGGTGTCAATGCCAATTCCCTTCCCTTGTCCCATGCCAGCCCTTGCCCAGCCACAAAAGGGCCACGTCCCCTCCCAGCCAGCTAACGAAGCATTTAAATTTAATAGCTGGCCTATTCAAAGCAATTTGGCATCTGATTAAAGCCCAATGTGTTGCTTTGCTGGCGTGAAGGCAAATTCCTCTGCAGGGCCCGTGAAATTGGTGCCGGTGATGGGCACGGCATGAGGGGACGCTCTTTGCTGTCCCCCCGCCTCTGCTGTCCCCGTATCAGGGGGAGCCCAGCCCCTCGGATCATCCCATCTGTCCCCTCCATCCCAATGTCCCTGCAAGCCGCGCTCTTTGGTGGAGAAGAGCCCAGGGGCTGGGGACGTGGCATCGCTGAGGGGAAACTGAGGCACGGCGAGGGACACTGACCCTGGAAATGGGGCTCCAGGAGCAAGATGGGGAACAGAGGTTGTGTCTTTATACACCAAACTGGAGCACACCAAGGAGGTGAGTAGGGTCTGAAGCAGGGGGGCACAGCAAGGAGGGGAATTGAGGGGGGTCAGCCCCATACCCCAGAGCAGAGGGACAGGGGAACAACCCCCCCCTCCCATGTTTACTATGCACAGGAGCATCCTTAGACCTGCTTAAATCCTCGTGACCCAATTTTGCCCTGAATCCCGCTAAGTCCCTGCAGCCTGTGTGGGTGAGCGGCCGCAGCCGAGTGCTGGGGTGAGGATGGCACCCATCCCTTGTCCCCCATCCCCTTGTCCCCTGTCCCCTTGTCCCCTCCTCGGGTCCACCCTGTGCTGCTCCAAATCAAGGGGTTGTTGCCACGGCTGTGCTCCAAGGACGAAAAATGGGTGGCGAAGGACGAGCAACCCCAGTTGTCGCCTTCTCCACCTGGGAGGCTCCAAGGTGGGCACCTCTGTGGTGAAATGGGGCAGATTCGGGATGGATGGGCTGTGCTGGGATGGATGGGATGGACTGGTTGTGCTGGGATGGATGGGCTGTGCCATGTCAGGAGCACAGCAGGGTCAGCTGCCTCCCCAAATCACCCAAAGGGCAAAGGCAGCCCCATCCCCACGAGACTTGGCCAGCAAAACATGGATAAAGTGCTTTTTTCCAGCATTTTTCTTCCTTGCAAAGGGGATTTTCTTCTCTCCGCAGGCAGCGTCCGACTGGACCCGCAGACGCCATCGGGAAGGATCCCAGCGAGGAGCAGCTGGTTCCCAGAGCCCCACATCTTCCTGCATCCAGCATCTCCGATTCCGTCCGAAGGCAGCTGGAGATGTGGGGTGACCTCCCCATGGTGACATCCCCCATCCCCAACCCCACGCCGTTCCCGATGTCCCCTTCCTCACGCGTGCCCATACCCATTTCTTCTCCCCCATCGCTACCCCCTAAGCTTGACCCCATCCATCTTTTACCGCTGCATCCCCACTGCTTTATCCATGATTTGACCAAAACCCCGACGGTGCCGGCTGCTCCCTCTCCTTTCCATGACCCCTCATGTTTTAATTTCCCCAAATGAGCTGAGAATTCATTATTTAGCAGCTCATTGAAAGCATTGGGAACGTCTCAAATCCGCTGAGCTGCGGGTTTAGCTCCTACCTGCCCAGGGGAGCCGCATCCCTAACGTGCGGCGCGCTTAATATCGTACGGTGATGATTAATTGCTTCATTTCCTCTCTTCCCAAGGAAGTTTTGGCTGCGGAGTGAATCCATCTCTGGAAGAAATCGGCTCCTGCGGGATGTGAGATGGAGCCGTGGCCGAAGGTGGGGGCAATGAGGAGAGACCCCCATCCATGCTCAGTCCCAGGGGAGGACGATGCGACTGTGAGGGGTAGCATTGCTGAAACTGCTGGGGTTTTTCCAAATGGGAACTGGGGGAGTGATAAACTGGGGTGTTTTGGCTACAGAGCCCCAAATCCCACTGAAATCCCAGGCAGCGCCATCTAAATGGGGGTTATTTGGGCAGGAGGTGGCCAGGGGCACGCGTTGGTGATGGCTACACCCCCCTCCCAGCACCCATGGGTGCCTGTGATGGGGACAGGGATGGAGCAGACCCTGTGAGCAGGGTCCCCGCTCCGGTCCATTGCACCCCTGGCCTAGGGGGGGAGCAAGAAGTGGGGGGACCAGGCACCCACCACCCCCCCAGGTGATGCTCAGATGGGACCCAGAGGCGCAGGGACTGAGGATTTGCTGTGTCTGTGTTGGGAGCTCGCAGGCACCGGCAAGAGGCTTAACTTGAAAAAAAAAAAAAAAAAAGAAAAGAAAAGTAATGTTTTATTTCAAGATCTTCCTCTTCTTTTTTTTGTTTGCTTTTTTTTTTGGGTTTTTTTTTTTTTGGTCGTTTTCACTCGTATTTCAAAAAAAGTGGGGGGGGGCGAAAGTACAAAAAAAGTCAGTTGCGGGACGGTCAAAGGTTTTTTAGAAATCACAGCGCTGCACTACCCCAAGCGAGATACACGGAGCACAACCCAAACACCCCCCACGACACGACGCGGCCCAAGGGCTGCTTACAGCCTTCGGCTTCGTACTCTTCTTCTTATTATTCTTATTAATTAATTTTTTGTTCGTTTGTTTCGTTTTGTTTTGTTTTTCCTCTGTACAAAAAAGAAAAAGAAAAAAAACCACACCAAAGCATGCCACGGAGCGGGGGGGGAAAAATAAAAGATACCGGGATGGGGAGATTTGTACAGCAGGGGATGGATGGGAGGGCAGCTCCTGCTCTCCTCTTCCTCCTCTTCTTCATCCTCCTCCTCCTCACGTCAGGTTGTTCTGCAGGCAGTTGAGGTCCCCCCCGTCCTGCTCCCCTTTCCCGCCGCCGTCGTGCTTGGGCGACGTGGAGTTGTGGATGTTGAAGGGCTCGTCGTCCTTCAGGCAGGATTTCAGGGAGTCCTGCAGCTTGTGGGGGGCGCTGGCATCGTCCTGGCCGGGAGAGATTTGGGGGTGAGGAAGGTGGTGGGGGACAAGGCGGATGCGCAGCGGGGATTGGGTAAAGGCATTGATGTACCCGTGGAGAAAGGGGACACAAATGTCTTCCCCCAAAAGTGCATGGTTTGGAATGGGGAGAGCGTGGATGATGGGGTCTGGCTGCCCCCTGCCATGAGATCCTCACTTTGGGGTGCCAACAGCACCCAAATCTGCTCAACAGCACCCAAATCTGCTCAACAACAGCACCCAAATCTGCTCACCAACAGCACCCAAATCTTTTCAACAGCACCCAAATTGCTCACCAACAGCACCCACATCTGCTCAACAACAGCACCCAAATCTGCTCACCAACAGCACCCAAATTGCTCACCAACAGCACCCAAATCTGTTCAACAACAGCACCCAAATCTGCTCACCAACGACACCCAAATTGCTTACCAACAGCACCCAAATCTGCACATGAAAAGCATGCAAATCCATTCACCAACAGCACCCAAATCTTCTCAACAGCACCCAAATTGCTCACCAACAGCACCCACATCCGCTCACCAACAGCACCCAAATCGCTCACCAACAGCACCCACTTCTGCTCACCAACAGCACCCACATCTGCTGAACAACAGCACCCAAATCTGCTGACCAACAGCTCCCACATCTGCTCACCAACAGCACCCAAATCCGCTGACCAACAGCACCCAAATCTGCTCAATAGCACCCAAATTTGCTCACCAACAGCACCCAAATCTTCTCAACAGCACCCAAATTGTTCACCAACAGCACCCACATCTGCTCACCAACAGTACCCAAATTGCTCACCAACAGCACCCAAAGTGCTCACCAACAGCACCCCAACAGCCCCCAAATTGCTCACCAACAGCGCCCACATCTGCTCACCAACAGCACCCAAATCTGCACACGAAAAGCATGCAAATCCATTCACCAACACCACCCAAATCTGCTCAACAGCACCCAAATCCCCTCACCGAGAGCACCCAAATTGCTCAATAACAGCACCCAAATCCTCTCACCAACAGCACCCACATCTGCTCACAAACAGCACCCAAACTGCTCACCAACAGCACCCAAATCTTCTCAACAGCACCCAAATCCACTGACCAACAGCACCCAAATCTCACCAACAGCACCCAAAGCCGCACTGGCCGCCATTGCCATCCCACCCCACCACCCATGCCCCCACCACCCCATTTCTGTTCCCATTTCCAGCCCGGTTCGTCCCATTGTCCCCTCCATAATCAGCAACTCCCCGTTGGCGCTCGATGGCAGGAGGCCCGAGGGGTGGATTTATTGCGGTTCGTTAGTGTTACAGCCGGATCCGGGGATGCCTCATCCCAATGTGTCCCCCCAAGGGCTGGGCTGCGCCCCAACTTTGTCCCATAGCCATGGGGACAGCTGCTGCGTTGGGTAACGTCTGTGCTCATTTTTGGGACGGGAAACCTCCATCTTCCAGGCACTGAGCGATTCCCAGTTGGTCCGGGGCCGTGCTGAGCTCCTTGCTGTCCCCAGAAACCCCTTTCCCAGGGGTTTTGACCCCGCCGTCCCCTTCCACATCCTTGGTTTGCCACATCCCGCGCCCTCTGTGTATAGGGGATGGGGCTGATCCCAATGAGACACCAGGAAGTGGCACCGAATTCATCCCAAGGTTCATCCTCTCGGCAGCTTCGGGAGCCTCCTGCCAAGGCCGAGCGGCGACGGACGCTACGGCTGCTAAAGGCGGTCGAAAAGACGGGGGGAAAAACCAGCTCCGGCAAAGGCTAGAGGGACCTACGCTCCTCCTCGCGCTCAAAACCCTTCGCTTCTCTCTGTTTTGAGCCAAAAAACAGGAGGTTGGAAGGGCAGCACCATGGGGGGGACGTGGGTGGCCGCATCCTGGCCACGGCAGTAGCATCTTGGGGTGTTTCATCCTCCGGCATCACCGTCCGCTGGTCTTGCCCCAGCGATGCTGGAGCCACATCACACCGGCTTTCCCCTCCCCAAAAATGCCAGCCCTCGCCACCCAAACATGGAGCCAAAGCCACCAGAGACAGGGGACAGCAGGGTGACACCGACCCCCTGCCCAGCCCGGGTCCAGTTTGGGTACTGGGCAGCACAGGGATGGAGCAGTGACCATGGTGGGATGGGGACAGGAGGGTACAGAGGGACCTGGCGGTGATGCCACCACCCCCCCATGGTTTTTTGGAGGGGACAGGCAAACAGATGAGATGTTATGGGACAGAGGGACAAGGGGAGGACAGCGGGACGGGGGGGACGGTGCCGTGAGGCCGCCTTACGTTTGGGTGGGAGCCCTCGGCGATGGTGGAGAGGGAGAAGTTGTCATTGTGCAGCTCCGACGGGGTGCGGTATCTGCAGGGGGCAAAGAGAGCACAGTGGTGACACCAGGGATGTCACTGAGCACCCCTCTGCGCCCCCCCAGATGTATTTTGGGGTGAACCTGGTGCTGGAGGGGGTAAACATCCCCAGCGATAGAGATCTGGGTGGTAAATGTCCCCAGGGATGGAGGTTTTGAGGGGTTTAAGTGTCCCCAGGGATGGAGATTTGGGGCTAAATGCCCCAAATCTGTGGGTTTTGGGGGGCTAAATGCCCCCAGAGATGAAGATTTGGGGCTAAATGCTCCAGATCTGGGGGGTTTGTGGGGCTAAGTGCCCCCAGCTCTGGGGATTTGAGGGCTAAATGCCCTCAAGGATGGAGATTTGGGGGCTAAATGCCCCCAACTCTAGGGTTTGGGGGAGCTAAATGCACCCAGAGATGGAGATTTGGGGCTAAATGCTCCAGATCTGGGGTTTTGGGGGGGATAAATGCTTCCAGATCTGGGGTTTTGGGGGGATAAATGTCCTCAGGGATGGAAGTTTGGGGCTAAATGCTCCAGATTTGGGGGTTTCAGGGGGCTGAATGCTTCCAGTTCTGGGGGTTTGGGGAGGTTAAATGCCCCAAGGGAAGGAGGTTTGTGGCTAAATGCTCCAATTGTGGGGATTTTGGGGGGTTAAATGCCCCAGATCTGGCGGTTTTGGAGGGTTTAAATGCCCCCAGGGATGGAGGTTTGGGGCTAAATAGTCCAATTCTAGGTTTTGGGGGGTCTAAATGCCCCAGATCTGGGCGTTTGGGGGCTTAAATGCCCCC
>NW_010205285.1:74385-86619 GCF_000695765.1 Mesitornis unicolor | reverse complement strand
CCGAGCCATTCTGTGATTCTGTGAAACAAACCAAGATTGCTTCACAACCTAACAGAACACGAAAAGGTTAAAAATTACGCTGCAAAGCAGAAGGCACCCATTCATTTTCAGTACTTCTTCCCACCTTCCTCCATTTCCACTCTTTCAGAGACAGGGGCTGAGGCTATGCACAGCAAAGGAAATATTTTCTTTTGGCACTACACTGTGTGGAAGCAAAACTGTTCTGGATCCACTTGTGACTTTGTGTGTCATCTGGAGAGCAAAATCAGCCAACCCAAGGCAATATCTTCTGCCATTTACACCTTAAGAAAGCTTTCAGTTTCTTCACTGTTTGAATTTCTTTGCAAACGGCATTAAAATTAACTTACCTGTGGAAGTCTGGGTTGCTTTCTTACTTGAGGACAACCGTCACAATTCTATCTGATTAAAATGTTTCAAATAGCTACACCATTCACCAAGCTGAAGAGTGGTCAGGCCTAAAGGTATATTTGTGCCAAGTCCAGCGACAGTCTACCCTCTGTGAAAAGACAAAAAAAGACCTGAAAAAGGCAAGAATATTTGGGTGAATCCTTTTTCAAATGTTCTGACTTGTCGTCTCAAAAGATTTTTTGAAACTGTTAGCATAACTGCATTTTTAAATGCATTTCATGCATACACACATCCACATGCATATGCAAACCACCGAAAAAAGGCCAAATCAAAACCATTTTATTTCAGGCCAATGAAACATTTAATATGGTATCAAGAGATTTTTTTTTAAGGTTACTTTCTTTATCCCTGAGTTTATGCTATTAAACATGTGCACATAATGACTCAAAAAAAAAGGTGTTTTTTCTTCAGGTTTCCAGTTCAGCTTCCTATAAAAAGCAGTGAATCCTAAAGGTTGGGCTGGGCTGATAACAGGGTTTGTCTCCCTCTTCTGGTGTTGCTTTCGTGTTTAATGTCTTGAATGGCTGAAAAATACAAATATTTTCTAAAATATCTGAGAAACCCAGGAGATAGTCCTCACTCAATTCTCCAATTCCTAATTAATGGCTGTAGGGTTGGGTGCAATTAAATAAAATCATATTGATAGATTGATGCTGATTAGGAATTTATTTTTCTCCACTCTCACTGGTTTAAGATTCTTTTTCTGCTATTGCTTAAACTCATTCTTGAATCAAGCCTATCAAGGAGGTCAACAGATTTATAACAGAGTATAATGTCTAAGGTATCACCACCCAAATCACACGATAGCCAAACAGCCACACCACTGCATGCAAGCAAAAAAAGTCTGCTTAAAGCAGAGCCCATTGAATGAGGGCCTTAACCCAAGCTCATCTTCAAGCTTTCCCACTCTACAACTGGCAGAGCTGAGCTCTGCTCCCAGTTCGTGCACGAGTGGATGGTGGTGTGCCCATGAAACCTGCAGTCCCGGCTGGGTAGCACAAATGCCAACATAAAGACCAGAAAGGAAATGCCAATCAGTTTAGGAGAGGCTCTTCATGATCCTGAAGTTGGATGGTTACCATAGGTGATCCTCGTGAATGCAGGGGAATGAGGTCTCATAGCCACGAAGCACAGACGTTCAAGTTTGAGACTTGATCCTTTGACTTTGCACTGATACTGTTGTCAGGAATAATCCCAATAGACACGGCTACTTCCTGCCACCAACGACAGCGTGACAAGTGCAGGGATGGATACCTCTCGTTCTGCCATCTAAAGCTAAGAAAGGCAAATCTCATCCTATATTCTTGAGATAGTAATTACACCCTATGGGCTTGTACCCCCAGATTATCACAAAATTCTTGTCTTCCAGCTGTACTTAGCTGGTGAGGGACCTATCTCAGAGTCTCTTTCACACACATTTACGGTGATCTGGCAGCACATCTAGGAGTCGGGAAGCTGATACACAATACTGTGTGTACCTCACATGGTAGTATTCATCTTACCTAACTCTATCTACCTGAAAGGCAAGCATCAGGTCTACGCAAGTCATATCAGCTCCCCAAAGAGTCAACGGAGATCTGCATTTCCAGAGGGCAACTTATTCCATGCCTTTAAGACACCTGTGTTTGGCAAGATAAATCCAACCCTAAGGAAACATTATCACCTACATTTTTCACTTTGAAATAAAAGAACGCTGCCAACCTTCCCAGCTGGCAAACAGCAGAGCAGGTCTGCAGTCATCATTCATCTGATAGATGAGTAAGGCTCTGGAGAAGGTGATGGAAATGCCCTGAATTACGTTGGCTGAAAAACTACAGTAATTTGCCTATGTTAGAACAACTGCTGAGGGTCCCCTGGCCTGGTCCTCCAAAAGCTGCGCAGTAATTTAAATACCTTTGCCAAAGTTATTTAGGGAAAACTAATCCGAGCAAAGCTTTGATGGATCAAATCTATTGCTTTCAGTGTGAGAACAGAATCCTCCTTGGAGCAGCTCCAGCTACATCTCCTTTCTGGGAAATTAAACCTTACAGTTGCACATTAAAGAAAGTGATCACTAGGATGTTCATTTCCTGCATATAGGAAACAGGTTTTCATCTACAGAATTCTCGCTTAAAAGAAGCCTCCTTGTAACTTTTTTCATCAGCGATTTTAAAAACGATGGCCATTTAAGTCATGTGTCAGACCCTAATGTAGGCTACATTTACTTTTACATTTAAATGCACTCACACACATAAAAGCAGGATTACATCAAGAATATACCATTATATCAAGATTTATTTAACTGAATCCCTCATAATTAGGTCATAACATATGATTAAGCAGCTGTTAACTGTGTTGTGAGGAATTCTACAAAGAGAATGAAATATTTAAAACAGTAATAACATACCTATCCTGCTTTGCTATTTATGCACAGTTAAACACATAGAAACAAAGGAGCAACTCTTAATTACAAGGACAATTTATTTTGCTGACCTTCTGATTGGGACGCATGCCAAACCCACCAGGGGTTGGTTTGTTGGTTGATTTGGTTGATTTTGCAGCAAAAATGCTCTGGCCCATCATTGGAGACGCTGCAGTTGTCTGCCCAGAGAAAGCAGAGCGTTTGGCAGAGCTGATTTACAGCCTTCTCAACTGGTCAAGGGCAGCAGTGGAGTCTACAAATTACAGTTAAAAACAGGGATGGCTTTCTGGAATCTCATCCCTAAAGGTGCGGGGCCAGGAACACATCCATCTCATTCCACCCTGCCTCTAAGTCCATTTTCATCTTTTTTACTTTTCCCCTTGGATCCCTAGCTCCACGTCGGTTTTGAACTTACATAGGAAGGCAGGAGGTTAAACCAAACTGCTAACTGTGTCTCTTCAAAACTGACATTTAATACAGGGTATAAATCACTGTGGGAGCCTGTTATTCCTTCAGGAATGCAATTACATAGGGTCAAATAAAACATGAAAGAACCCAACAAGTTTTAAAATGTAGTATGTTCTCAAAAGCAGGCAAGAAGGAATGCAAAGCAGTCCAAATATGCTAACATCCACATGTTGTCCTGTATGAGGGGGATTAGAAGGAAAGGTTTCTGTTCTTTAATGATTATGTTGTTAAGCGTAGGTATGTGTGCAGGTTCAGGGCTCTCACCAAAAGCTGCTCCAGTGGGCAGATCACTGTATTTATTTAAAGCAGGTGTCTTTTACGTATCTCATTATTTTAATTGCCACCATAGCCCTATTTAAGATACCACGGCCATTTAGCACACAAATGGGATATGCAAAACGGACATTGGCCTTTTCCTTCAGCAACCCGCATTCATCTGGACCCTAGTGAGGAGATAGCATAGTAGTGCAAAATCAGCTCTTTGACAAGCAAAAATCGGCCAATTTAGGCCCCCTCAATCTCTCTCAGCCTCATCAGTTTGCCTTTGAAAGGAGGACGGAGAACAACAGGCAAATACATAAATAAAACTTCATGAAACCTCTTAAAAATTACAACAAAAGACCGATTAAGCAGGTTCAGCACCTCCTATAAAATCGCTCACAGTCACCATTCACATTTCACTCACATTTCTCTTCTGCTTTTATATTTTAGCGATGTATTTAAATAAATAGCCTCGAAGGAGAAGTCTAGGGATTCTAGCAAATTTTTGAGGTCAGCTTCTGCCACCCTCAATTTCACTACGCTGTATTTTCCACCCGAAATAGTTAAACTAAGCAAACTTTGAAGTTTCTTAATGGAAAATCTGGGATGTATTGAAGGCATCTATTTTATCTGAGAGTCATTTTCGCAGCCAAATGGGAAATTTTAATTGAAAATGAGAGGCTTTTTGGCAAAATAAAGTTTTGTACATCTCAATTTGAGAATCGCTGGAAATGTTTCCTTTTCTCTTTTTGGAAAAAAGTGACTCCTCCCCAAGAGTGAGTACTGTTTAAGAAATACATATGAGAGAGAGCAGTTTGCTTTTTAAAAGCCTTAAACTTTTAAACTTGCTTTAATCTTGCTTTTAAAAGTTTTGCTTTTCACATTTAAAAAATAAAACTTTCACTTGTTAACCCTCTCCTTCTCTAAGAAAGTAACCCAAATAATAATAAATATTTTCCAGAAAAAAAGATTAAAAAAAAATATATAGGAAATAACTCATCTTTCATTCTCTAAATCAAACAGAAAAAGTGGGAAAACCTTAACAAATTGGGAAAAAGTAGGGGTTTCCTCCAGATATTTTAGACATTACTTTTTAATAGCAAATTTCCTAATGAGAAAATGACAAAGGGGGATTTTTTTCATCCAAAACTCCCATAGCAGACTCCCTGATTTCACCTCCACTAAGACTGCCAGAATAAAACCTTCGATTTCTCTCACTTGTTTTATAGCAGCCCACAGTTACATGGGTCACCGGTCCTGCCAACACTTACATATATTCTCAGAACGTGAATAAACTTTAGCAAAACAAAACCTTTGTTAAAGGTAGAGGTAGCACTACTGTCCATTATGAAGATTATTAAATACTTCCTATTGTACGAATATGGCTTTAGCTGCTTAAAATGTTGCCCTGCTCCAGCCATACGGGTGAAATAACTCGTGGTAATGATGGGCCTCAGGGCTGGTTTGTGTGTGGGGAGGACCGGGGTTTTAGTTTTTAATATCAGTGGGAATGACTCACCTGTTTCAGAGGAGGAGGTCTGGGAGCAGACACTGCTCAAGGGTTTTCCCAAGTAATCCCTGGGTGCTTGGGTTTGAAATGTTCTGGTGTAGAAATTCCTTGCAGCGAGGGCTTAAAAATTGCTAGCAAAAAAGGTACTTTAAAAAGTTGCATTTGGAATTGCAAATCTGGCAATAAGATTTATTATAATATATATATATCAAATACCTTAGAGAAAAGAAAATGCAATGCCTTTATTTAAGGATTAAAAATAGACTTGATCATGTATAAGCTTATAACTCCAGTATGAATATTAAATAAAGCTTCAGAAAACGCATTGGGTAAGGGATAAAGAAAGCTATGGCAAAATGTGACATAGGGAACAAACTTCATACTGGTATAATAATGTCAGGATTTGGACCAGGCTACTTTATCCAGATATTAGGTAAACCCTTGATACATTGCCACATAAAATTACTCGTTAAAGTGGAGAAGATGGGGATAAGACAAGTGGTGTAAGGAGGATAATAAATTGCCTAAAATGGAGATGATAACGAGTTGTACTGACAGAACAGCTGAGCTGAAGGGAGGTAACTGGAGGAATTCTCAGTATCAGCCATGGAATGACTGCATTTAACACTGCCTCTACCAGGCTCACAAGCAGGACCCCAGGTGGAGCACCAAAAGTCCGAAGCTACACCCTGATCGGGTTAGGAAAGATGAGGCTGCTTGCTCTCATTTATGGGAAGCAAAAGGGAGAGAGATGTAATCTCAACAAACTGATAAAAACAACACAAGACATGGGTTAGTCAGCAGGAGAAGAGTGGTGAAAGAAGGAACACAACTTAGCGAGCACTTAGAGCTGAATATCTGTGCTCTCTGCTGATAAAGTTATGCTCAAACTGTACTGCTCATCTCCTAAACACCTTGAGTGAGCACTTGTTTCAGAATAACAATCAGATGTAAAAGCCAATACATGTTAGATAGGATTTCCATCCTCTAGAAAGAAGCCAGCATTGAACTGGAACTGTCCCAGAGATCAGAAAATACATGAATTTGCTGTTATCTTAAGGCGCTGTTATCTTAAGATTTAAAACAAGGTTCAGATTTGGAAAATCCAGGCCAGATTCAGGGTTTCAGGGTAAATCATACACCATGTGCATTGGCAGTTACTGTGTACGCCATAAACACCATGTCTAAGTTGTAGGGGCAGACCCCGAGGATCATATTCGGTTGGTGCTTGATCTGTCTTATCACACTGATGAAACTGGATTTTGGCTAAGGATCATGCTAGAGATCCTCGTTCCACTACACACACGCACACGCATTCAGGCAGGCGGTCTCATAAACTTTAACTACATGCAGAAGTTCCCACATTGGCTCCTGGATATGGTCCAACCCATGAAGAGGTGCACGGGTGGGGTGATCAGTACCCGCCAGGTACAAAACCTTCTCTTTTCTCACCGGGTCAAGTGCTGTCACAAGCTGCCCTATTGCCTTTGCAATAAAACTCATCCAATTCCACCAGTATAAAGGAACGAGCTGTAGCCCTTCTACCAACCTACATCTGCTATTTGAAGCAAGCCAAGAAAACAACCAACGATGTCAACTCTTCATTCTGTTCCTCAGATCATCAACTCGCTGAAAATAACAAAATCCGAAAGGCATATGGACCTTCTCATAAAAACAACAAACACACAAACAAACCCTCAGATGAGTTTCCCGAGTCAGCAGGATCTGTCTGCTAATTATTTCCGTGCAGAGGGTCCAACTATCCTGTAGCCAGAAATTACCCAAGAAGAGGACTGAGTTCTTCCTCCAAAACTGGGCTGTTTAGGTAGTTGAACTCCTTCATTTCTGGGGATACTGCAGGGGATTTAGGTCTCAAAAGCAGCACAGCCACAAGACTTTGAAGGGTAGCAAGGGACTTGCCGGGGCTGCTTTGACCCTTACCTGCCTACCTACGCCTCTCACATGTAGACAGAATGGGCTCTGCAGAGGCAGAGAACCCCTCTCAGGAGAGGTTTTGACCTGCACGGGGAGAAATATGGATAAATGAATTATATCGGGTCTGGAATAAAGCACACCGGGAAAAAAAAGAGGGGCAAAAATCTGTAGGCACAGATGGTTTCAGCCATGAGGTGCTCTCTCCCTCACCAACACCCTCTGCTAACACCAAAGCCTCCAGGGAAATGTGTCCACGGGGCATGGGAGAAAGGAGACAGGAACAACAGCAGCATCCTACACAAACATGGCCTTCCTCGCAGACCTGCCAGGACCTGGTCTCTCCTCTTTGCAAAGGGCAGAGGGGAATGATGTGAACCAACAGGGCAATTACCTTCAGCAGATGGGCCCCCCATGCAGCCCCCACGGCTCAGCTCAGAGCTGCTGCCAGCCCCCTCTTCCAGGGAGAGGATAGAGCTCACCTCCCCATCCAGAAAAAAAAGTAGCATCTGTGGGAGAAAGACATATGTCTGGCCTCCACCGTGAACCCTGCGCCTGGCAGGAGAAAGCGATGCCGATTCCAGCCCCAGCTTTTCATTCCTGTTGTAACAGTCATAAACGCCTGCTGAAACCTAAGAAGAACAAGACTGTAATCCTAATAAAACAACATGCTGGAACCCTGAAAACTAGATGGAGGCTTCTCAGGCCAACTTTAAAATTATATTCGCTTTTCCAAAAGCTGCGCTTTCTGCGTGCCGGCTGGATGGATGCTGTCAGGTCGACCCCAGGAAGCTCAGTGATGCAGGGTTTCAGCAGGGAATGTGCAGAGTGCACAGCAGAGCAGCCATCTCATCCCCAAAATATAGAGAAAATCCCAGGCTCTCAAGGTCCCCTCCTAAAAGCAAGCTGAGATCTTTGTCTCCAAAGCCAGCTTTCTTTTCCAGGTGTCATGAAACCTCAGCTCCATGGCAGGCACAGATGGTGCCTGTTTGGATGCAAAAGCTGGTGCAAAGGCACCAACTTTCCATGCTGAAATGCTTCCCTCCCTGTTTGGGCTGTTGTGTTGAACAGAAGCCCTGGGAGGTCCCTTTATGCACCAGCCAGCCCTAAAGTGAAAAGCAGGAAGAAAGGGGCTCACCTTTCCCTCCTCTCCATCATGGAGCATTATGCTCCATCATCCCAGGAAGGATGATTAACAGCAGTGCTCCTTAGCTGCTATGTGACACATGCAAGGTACCACATCAGCCAGGGCTTCTCTGAGGTCCTTAAAGCACAGAAGAGAGCGACCAGCAATGAGCCTCAGGGTGGCAGATCCTCAGCGGCTGTAAATTCACATCCTTCCCCTGGCATTGGCAAAGCTGGAGCTGCACCAGCAGAGAAGCTGCTCACTGGAACATCCAAAAGTTGAGCTGCACCGGCCTTTTCGGAAGGAAAACCCCTCTGCTGCCAATTCTTGTGATTTTACTGCAAATTTTCCCTGATGTTACACGAAACCCAAGCTCCTGATGTGCTGCTCTATCCAGCGCTTTCACTTTAAGGAAAAAAATCTGTGGTCCTTATGGTCTTAAGGAAAACACTTTTCAGGAGATGGCCTGAGCACATGCTAAAGTCTAAAAGTAGCATTCTCAGAATAAAACAATCTCGTGATTTTTGAAAGACTCTTGCAATTTTGGAGGCCCGACTTATGATCTAGGGAGCAACCGGCTATAGAGGACCCAAAAACTGATGGGGAAAGTGTGTTGTCGGATGACAAGTTCTGGCTTCTTGGTGGTGGAAAGCATCTGAGAGCCATCTAATCAGCTCTGCAGTAATGACACTACAGCAATGACACGAGTCAGTCCCTGCAGGGAACAGCACATTTGAATTGCAAATACCCACAGGGCGCTAGCAATATTTATCTGGTAAACAGCATTGTCTATCATCACCTTGTCTTACAAGCATCAATTAATTAACTTTGCTAGCTTGCCCATGAAGTAGGAAAGTTTTTTTTAAGCTTTGAAGGTGCAAAGATGTTCCATGTCCCAACCCCAACCAGAGAGGCTGCCAGGGTCAGGGCTGGCTTCTTAGGAGCTCAGCACTTAGGCAGGGGGCCAGCTTCCCCCAGTAACCCCATTCCCACCAAGACACCAGGAAAAGCAGGGGGCCATCTTCCTCCAGTTATACCATTCCCACCAAGACACCAGGAAAAGCAGCTCATTATGCCCACGTGCACCATCATGAAAATCTCATCACAGTGGAAAACGAGGGGCTGAAAAGGTGCTCCCAGGCCAGAATTCTCTTGAAACCGTGGTCTGAAAGATTAATCTGGGTGCCAACACTGAGGGCCTCTTTGGCCTTGGGTGAATCATTGAACACCCACACAGACACACACGGATACACAGCTCCTCCCCATGCCACAAGCCGTCACCTACATTAAGATCACTCTTGACTTCCTTACTTGGTCCTGACGGTGGGTGCCAAATTCTTCGAAATCTGGCCCTGAGCTATTTTGGATTGGCCTCCCAGAGCACAGCTGGAAAGACAAACCTCGGCTCATGTGTGCACAAAAGGAGGCAGATCCCGACCGATTCACAGGAGCCTCAAGTGAGGAAGAAAGGAGAAAAGATCTGCCTGCATTAAGGCACGGTTTCTGGTTTATTTTGAGTCTTCGCTGAGCAGAGCCTTTAATCTCTGCTGAGTGGAGCTTTTGTGCAGGGGGTCTTAAAGATTTGGAAAGAGATCAACAGACATAGGCAACATCACAGATCAAAATAATAGCATGCATTACTGTGGGCCATAAAAAAGTGAGCATTTCTGAGTGCGGTACTCAGATGGAGGAGGTTCAGCTATCACACACTACATTTTTCCCACTTTGGCCAATAAAGCCATCTCCCTTGTGCTTCTTTCTCAGGATCTCTTCTGCAATGGAATATAAGGTGTATGAGTCACATTTTTCTTTCAAATCAGCTAAGTAGAACTTAGTCTAAGTCATGATACTACAGTCCACAGAGAAGTAAAAGAGAACAAGCACTTTACACTTAATAACTAAAAGCTTCTAGTGTGACACAAAGGCAAACTTCACTAACCTTTAATTTTCCCCACTTCTTAACTGTACACAGATCCAATGAAATCAAATGAGATAATCCCAGGCTGGTGCAGGCTGGAAGCAGAGGTGAAAACCTCCCAGCGCTCACGCAATCAGAATAGAGCTCGGACATCGTCGACTTCCCCCTCAACTATTTCCAAATAAAACACTTTTGTTGCTCAGCTGCTCCTGCCAAATGAGCTAACAATAAAAGAAGGAACTTGCAAAGCTTCTATACACAGGGAAAAAAAAAGGAAAGATAAGTTAGGGGAAAAAAAGAAAACAAAAGGGAAAAAACTCCAAGAAAGCATAGGCCAGATCCTCTGGCTGGAGTAAATCAGCACAGGCCCAGCTCTGTTGCTTTACCCCAGGCAAATTGTGGGCCTGGTGCTATTCTGCATTTCTCAGGGGTAGGGGGTGGTCTCCACTGGAAGATTGCGACACTGCAGGAAACTTTTCCATATTAAAAAGGCGCTTTTTAGCGTTTTGTCTATTGCCAGGTTTTGGGTTTATTGAGGACTCATTTGGCAGAACCATCCTGGAAGAACAATACAGATGTTTTTATGGAGAAATAAACTGGGACTTGGGCTGGATTCTTTCAGTGCTGGATTCCACCTAATTTGAAGGGAGGAACGGCACTTTTAATGAAGGGTGCAATCAAATACTGTACGAAAAGCCAAGATGCCCTGGGCAAAGGGAGCAGTAGATCCATTGCCCCTCTCTGCTTCAGCAGCCCAATAAATGTAGGTCTCTTTAGCTCAGCAAAAGCCTCCCTGCTCACGTACCTTTCCAGCCAGGGAATCAGATGACCACGGCATCATCACAGCTCCCTCTTCATACCCTACAGAGGGAAGTGGTGGCCTCTCAGCAATGAAGGGTCTTTGCAGATTAGAGCTGTCACATCCTCGTAAGGAGCCGACCCTGTGGAGACAACAGGTCTTTGTGCTCTCCCTCAGCAGGGACTCACAGTCATCTTAATTAGCAGCATTTTCAAATGGCAGCTCTTGGAGCACCTAGAGATGATGTGGGACCTTCACTCATAAAGACTGCATGGGAAGGGTTGAAAAATTTCCACTCTTCGCTCACTGACAGCTGTGGCCAGAGCTTGGGCTCACTGCCTTGCAAGGAAAGCAATGGCCAATGACTGAAAAATCCAGGTTTATTGCTGTCAGCTACTTATTTTCACCCAGCCTGGCCATGAATTGTGTCTAATGAAAACATCCAACTCAATTCACTACCTAATCCACTTTTTTAGTC
Source organism: Mesitornis unicolor (assembly GCF_000695765.1). Lineage (NCBI taxonomy): Eukaryota > Metazoa > Chordata > Aves > Mesitornithiformes > Mesitornithidae > Mesitornis > Mesitornis unicolor. The sequence goes on along the minus strand of NW_010205285.1, from coordinate 75,297 downwards.
TCTACTCCATGTCCTCTGAAAGAACATAGTGTGAGCACCCACTGAACCATGGCAATTGTCACCTACAGAATAAAATGTTTGCCCACCTCCACAGCAACGCTAAGTACTCACTGTACTTTAGGTCAGATCAAGCAAGAGAAAAGATATAGGCTAAAAAGAGGAGGCTTAAAAGCCTCCTTTTTCTTTTCTTTGGCTCCTTCCTTACTTCACATTATGCAAATGTTGCTCTTCACAACAACCATCCCTCCAGATCTTTTTGATGGAGCTCAACATTTTGGTTAGCAAAGCAAAGGAAGAGGGACTTGAGTGTTAAACTGGCGTGCTTTCCCTATGGTTGTTAAAGGTGACCTGGGCTAGGCTATGCTATAGAAATGTCCACAGGAGAAGGACTCCAAAAGTGAAATACTGGAACAGAATTTACACAAGTTCCTAATCACAGTGCTGCAGGAAACTACAAGGTACCAGAAAATAACACACAGCCTAAGCAGCTCCAAGTAGTTGATGGTTTGCAAGTCAAGGGGTTGGCTGATGGAGATAAAAGAGTTGTCAGGAGCTGCTTTGGGCCAGCATCTAGCAAGGTAGATTAGACTGGCTGTGATCCAGTTTAGTTAAGAACAGACTTAACTTTAACCCTGAAAGCACCACTGAAATCTCACAGACACTGATTCAGACAAGCTTGTCTGGTGGTTGTAATCACAACAGTAACATGAGCCCACCTTTTCAGCTGGAGGTTCCTGTTTCCAGCACCTGCTCAGGCTGCGTGGGGTCGGTGCATCAGCCCACATGCAGGGACAGAAATCTCCTCTTCTGAAACCGCTTCTAACTTCTTCTAATTTATTTTCCTCTCTTTTGAAGCCAACAGCCAACTTTTCAGAAGCACCTGTGAAATGTGCCCCTGTAGGAGTGGCTGGG
>NW_010205285.1:43774-74354 GCF_000695765.1 Mesitornis unicolor | reverse complement strand
CCTGCTAGCTCTGCCAGAGCCTGCATGTCAGTGACATGTCTCTCAGGTTCTCTTTTAGCTTGTTTTTTGAAGAGTCCATGGGGGTTTTGTGACCTTAGGAAATACAGTTTAGAGGATAGATAGGTTTGCTTAAGCTGGAGTCTCTCAGCTCTGGAGTAGAAATGGCTACATTTAAGGCAAGGATGGAAGGGCCCTTGGAGCCTCGTGGGCAGCTTGTTCAGGGGGTACAACAAGGGATACAACAAAGACAACGATTTGGTTTTGCCTAGTAAAATAACAATACTGATATTTATCTGTTACGGCTACTCCAGGCATAAATACTTAATTTTTAGCTACCAATGACAAGACTAACAACTGTACTCCCTGATCATTTTTGAGTTAATGAATTTCATTTCCTACTTATCTGATGAACACAGAGATAGCCAGTTATATGCGATTTTAGGCCAGGCCTTCCTCTGTGGTCTCTCTTTGCATTTGCATTAACCTGGGAGTATTAATCAAGTCATAGAGACACCCCAAAGAGACACACCACGCTCAGAATCAACACACAGAAACCACAGGATTGAGTGCAGTGTCCATTAACCAAACCAGATTAATCACATACACACTAACGGAGTCCAAACGCAAAACATCTCATTCCCACCAACCTCTAACTAAACAAACCTGAATAAATACTCAAGCACCCTGAGCCATGACCGGCTTAATGCCTCTACCAAATACAATGTTAGCCCCTGAAAACAAGGTCCTGTCCAGGTAAGGAAATGACTAGCCACAAAAAGGCTTCTGATACGATGGCTGGTCTAAATCATGCTGAAAGCGAAGTCATTCGAGGCTCAGCACTCCCCAGGAAACAACCTCCAAAGTCTGTATCCTCTAAGCCTAGTTGTTATAATCCTTTCCACAACCATGCCAAGCTCGTTCTCATAACAAGGTGTTATTTGTCCCCAGCTCCTCCTGGAAGGTTGTTTCGGAGCCACCCTGCTCTCCATAGTCACAAACCTTCCTCTGATTTGAGCCTGGTGTACTCAGGCCAATTTGTACCCACTCAGCTCTGTGTTCTTTAACTTACATCGCTTATTTTCCTCTCTGATGTTTACCATCCTGATGCACTGATGTACAGCCATCACCCTTCTTCTCACCTTTCATTTGCCGAGGTTGAAAACGTAGCTCTTTAATTCTTCTTTCAAAGGACAAGCTCTCCATCCTCCCAGCATATGTGCCATCCTTTCCTGGATGCATCCCAGCTCAAAGTCACACGTCAGGACCATATGGGGACCAGAATTGTCCATAGGATACCACGTGAGGCTTCAGCAGTTCCTGGGAAATGCCATAAATATCCTCTCCCAGGATATATTTGAAGTTGTGCATACCTTTTGCAGAGCCCACCCCATGATCGAGCTATCCACACATGTTTCTCCTCCTTTGTCATCTACAGCTGACGGGCCTCCAGTTTATAGTGGAAATTCTTATTACTCCCTAAACTCATGACTTTGCATTTTGCACTACTGGATTTCATTTCATTTCTGTTACTCCAGTCTTCAGGGTCATCCAGTTCTTTCTGCGTGGCGTGCCTCCCAAATCTGTGTCATCAGCAGACTTCAGCCACATGCTATGTTCTGTGCCAAGGTCATTCATGAAAATATTAAATGAGATCCGTCCTCAAGACGAATCCTTGAAGAGCTCCGCTCGTACACCCAGCCAGATACTTTCCCTTTAGCGCTACTTCTTGTTGTCACTCAGTCAGTACTTGTTCTAATCTCCAGTTTATGTGATAAACATGCAAACAGCACACCACCACCAGGTGATTTACTGATGTCCAGATAGGTATGGCCCTTTACATTCCTCTTGCCTAGAAAGCCCAGCTTCCTAATCCACAAAAGCTGCCAGGTTGGGCATAATTTCTCCTTGGACTCTCACAAATTATTCAGGATGCCACTTCACTTAGTGCCAGGTTCCTAGGAGTCATTATGCCATTGTGCATTAAAATTAACATTAATTGTTAAAGCATGAAGCAAGTGGCACAAATGAAAGAGGTGTTGGCCAAGTTACTGTAATTTTGCCAAATTTAATAACACCGGTACAAAGTAGGCATTTGGTTTGATGCTTACTCACATGGCTTTACGTACCAGCATTTTATTATTGATGAAATCCAACAACTACAGTACAAACTTGCACCTATTTTTGTCTCTTCTGAAGGAGGGAGGAAAAGAAAATTATACAAAACCAAAGGGAATAAAGGTTATGTTATTTTCCTTTGATAACGCTGGGAAATAAGCAGCTTGCCATTCGGGATTCATTGGTATTCACTGTAATAAACACACTTCCTGATGCATGTATGTGAGTATAACGAGCACTGTACAAAAATGACACTGTAACTTAGGAATAAGACAAACACAAGTGATGCAGTTCAAAGCTCTGCCGCACTCCCTGGATTTTTGGGCTGGTTTTCTCCTTTGTTTTGAGCTGACTCTCCATGCCCACAAAAGCAAGGATAGCCCTGAGGGTTGCCCCAGCCAAAAAGCAGCTGCAGTGATCCCCGCTGACCTTTCTTTCTGATAGCCCCCGCCTGCCTTTTAACAGGGCCTGAACCGAGTCAGAGGTGAAACAGATAAATGACTGGAGATCCAAATGTTTTCTCAACAGGCAAGTTCCCACATGCTCAATTTTCTTTTCCTCCACGAAGAACAAGAGGGGAAAAAATTGCAAGTGATTAGCTAATGAACATCTGTTTCGTTTTATTTGTGCTTCCTTGCAGCCAGAGGTTGCATTTACTAATTTTTATTTCCAACTAAAAACAAAAAAGGAGTTGTTGTTTTTTTTCCCAAAGCCCATAGAGGAGCAGACTCCTCACAAGTGTGGCCGCTCCTTCCACCACTGTGATTACCTGGCCCACATGCCACGTCCTGTGTGGTTACCTTCTGTCCCGGACTTTTCATGTGGTTTGACATGTCTTTAATTTAGACAATCGGAGCACGTCTAACCTGAAACAAAAACACTCTTTGGAGAGCCTGAGCCCTTTTTGAATCCTACAGATGTCAACCCAGTGGGATGCGATGTCAAACTGTTAATTATGTGTGTAAACAGGGTCGATGGTAATTACGTACCAAGTACAAATATTATCTGGTGTATAGACTGATTGTGCTCTTGCACTACTAACTGCTAAAAATAGCTGATTTAAGGCCCAGCTCACACTGACTTCAGATTTGGGCAATGCCATTGGTTCACGTTGACTTGTGCTGCTCCTGAATTAATCTATTTCCTTCTTCCCAGGGGTTTCACAGAACTGAACATTGGACCTTGCACAGGAATAATCAGAGATGGTATTTATGAACAAGAAAACAATGATTTGATCAGTTTTTATCCCTCCACGTCATAGAAACCCAGTTTTCCAAGAGGGCTTAAGCACTCACCTGAACTTCCCCAGCCCTTTCAGAGTGTTTCAAGCAGATACTCAAAACCTTTTGCCATTTTAGGGAATTACAGCCTGTCTCTGCATGGCCAATTCCATTTCAGAGGCAACTATGGCTCCTTCATTGTTTACCGCTGCCCAGCATTGAACCAGAGGTTAAGGAAATAAATTCCTAGCCATAAACCCTTTAAAAACGCGGTTTACTTTCTTCCTCCCACTCCCACAGATTTACCTTCTACTTGCTTTGCCAGTGAGTTGCTCACTCCAGTCTGTCCTCACTGCAGCCACAAAAGACCCCAGCCCTTGATGGTACATTTTTAAACTAAACTAAAATCCAAAACTATTGAAATGGCCATTTATGGCAAATCTTGAAGCCAGATCCAGAGCAAAGTCGCAGCAGTGTAAATCTGGAGGAACACTCGTTTGACGCTTGTAACCGATATCATACCCTGCCCCACTTTATCACTCCCATCTTTCTTTACCGTCAGATGGTCTAACCAAGTTGTTCTCTAGAGGAGGATCATAAACCCACAGGTAATTGCAGGATGGCCACACAGATAGTAAAAAGGAAAAGCCTGCAGATGGGTAGTTCAAAGAGAGATTGCTCAGAAAACACTAAACCACTGGAAGGAGCCAAGCTGTCTCTCATTTGCGGAGGTACTGAGCATCTATAAGTTTATTTAAAATCAGCAATAGCTGCAATATGCGACGCCTATCAAAATCAGACAGTTACCCACAACCGTGGCTTTTGAAAGACATGATTTACTTCAGAACTGAAGAAGAAATAACAAGGCTTTTAGACAGACTAATAAATGTATGGTCCAGATACTTTTCCAGTAGCATGTTTATTGTCCAAGGCCTCCAGTCAGCAGCACACTTAATTTTAAGCACATGCTTAAGTGCTTTCCTGAACAAAGCTGAAATGTGGACCTACCAGGCAGCTCAAGAAAAGTACTTTCACATTAGTCATCCTTCATGAGCAATGATAGCAACCAAGCTTTTTACCATTTTATGCACAATCCAAGCTTAGAAGCAGCTTTTCTCCTTGGAGCTGTAATCTAGCAGAGAAGACAGCAGCCTTGGAGAGTGAAATTGGCTTTCCTTGCTGCTTAGGTTGCCTCGTGACCACTGGATGATCCAGCATGGAGCCCTGGAAAGGATTTGTCCAGTGTTGCAGGGGTCAAGCGCCTGGTGCACAGCTTTCAGAGCAGATGGTGGCACTGACTTACAGGAAGGTAAAGGAGGCAGGATTAGGCAAAGCTGCAACAACTACACTCTTACACCAAATAACACTATGCACCTGGTAGTTTTAATACACATCTGACAAGGATAGAGGCTCATCAAAGTCTGAATAGTGCTTAGCATCCCATCTACTCCAGCTAGTTACTTTAGAAGACAAGAAAATTCGAGGCAAACACCTACAATACAGATGTGTAAAATCCTCCTTGCTTAGCAAATGCACTGAGTTAATGTTCTGCTCCAAGGACTGTGTCCAGAAAAGGGACCTTTACAAGAGAAAAATAATAACCACATATTGTTCTCCAAGTCGTGTGGTATCAGATGAAACCTGTGTCGCTCAGAAGACTGCAGCACTTATTTTGATGTAAGAGACAATTCCAGAGAAATAAAATGTTGACAGCGGATATTGATTTGCTGCAAGAATCAGTAGTAGTGAGTAGTCACAGCTCCTCAAACAGGACATGAGGAAGGTAGGAGTATTCCTTTGCTGAGGACAAGAGTTTGCACAGCGGTGGGTGACAACTGACCTGAGCAGTCCAGTCCACACTGACAGTGTGGGCTTCTCTGTATGATGCCAGAGAATTCTTATGGGAGAGAGCGGAAAGAAAACCATCACCCACTGTGCATCATAAACACTAGAGAATCCACATCAAATTCTCTCTTTAATTGAAGGGTGGATTCTCTGCTACCCACTTACGTTACACCATGTTCTGACCTCTTCCTGCTTTCCTGCTCTCTTCCATCTTCTGATGTCTAGTGAGGGTTGGGCTTGGCTTTCCCTGTGCTAGGAGGAATAATTAGGTCTCTCTCCAATGCCTGGCCATATATTTGCGTAAAGCTTGTTAAAAGTGAGTATTTTTGAGACTCACTCAGATTTGGGTGAAATCGGGCTATGCATAGAGCGTGATGGAGTCAACAAGCAGGGACACAGACGCACACAGCCAAACAGTGACGCAGAGCAGGACTGCATAAATCTTTCTTACACGTTAGGAAATCAGGCTAAAAGGAATGACCAAAAATGCAGGTTTAACTTCTGTCACGTTGCAGACTCTTGCTCATTTGACACAAGATTCTGTGACATATCTGACATGTGGTAGTAGTGCTTGGAGGACTTGGCTGTGGCAGAGTTCATGCCGTGCTCCATTCGTATGCACCGAGAAAACAGTTCTTATATTTACAATTTTTTTAGTCTAAATAAACTAGACAGGCAGAAAGTTGACAAAATTTTCATTTCAGAACAGGTAAGGGTTCAGATCCACAAAGATGTTCAGACACTTCATTCTTATTTATTTCAATAGGATCCAATTACTCTTTGCAGATTTGGGCTTAAGTAACTTGTCCAGCAGATCTTTTCTCTGAGCAAGTCTCATCCAGCACACCAGAACTGCAGAAACCCTGCAAACACTGGAGTGTGAGCATGGACTCCTGCAGAGCGAAGCTGAGCCTTCTGACCGTTTTCTCTATTAACTTTTAGAGACCTCACAGGAGCGCTCTGTGAGTCCCAAAAGAGCCACCAGTTATAAAGCACCACTCTCTCTGCTCCAGAGCCCATTTACAGCTGCCTCTGGTCTGCTCTGGTTTAGAAAGCCACACAAGACATGCGGGCTGCTCAACGTGCCCAAACGCTTCTGCCTGAGCTGATTTTTGAGCTTTCTTCCCACAGGTGAGCAGCAATCATAGGAAACAAATTCCCCAGGACCAGTGATGTGTGTAACTGTGGGATGGGGAAGTCAGGCCTTTCTGGTCTAACTGGGAGCTCCAAAGCAAGAGGCGTGCATGCTGTCCTGGTCCTCCCTTTCTTTGCAGTGTTAAGCCAAAGGGTTTGTAGTCCCCTGTAGCTGCTGGAAGAGGTGAGGAGAAAGCTGATAGTTTTAGCAGCCATTTAAAATGTCATCCACCAACACCTGCATCCAGTTTATATCCATGCAGAGCAAGGACAGCCCAAACAGAGGTATATGCATGGGTTTAATAAAGTGATTGACTAGATAAACGCAGAGGAGGAGGAATTATTATGAAATAATAATCCATGAGACCTGGATTTTCATTTGTTGTATATCTCTCTCCTCTCCAGGAAGCTTAGACCCGGACCTCACTGCACTGGTGCTATAAAACATGGGACTTAAAAACAGTTATTTCCCTCAAAAACTCACAGCCTGAGTAGTTTTTCTTTCTCAAAGACCAACCACTACAGTCTATAGATGCCTCTATTTTCCTCAGCTGCACCAAGGAAACCCTGAGCCCGTCTAGTTTTCCAGGTCACTTTTCTGTGTTGCCCACACACGTAAAGTACATGGAGAGGGGCCTGATAGTCAAAGAGCTTTACAGGCATCACTTCACAGCACCTAGAAAATAGGTGCTGACCATGGGGAGTCAATGAAATCCCAAGGACACAGAGGTTTCCAAGGCAAAGTAAAAAACCCTTCCGCTGTCTCTGATGGCTTGTGGATCAGAGTCTTGTGGCCCTACCCCGTGCCTCAGCTCCCAGACGGCAGGGCCAAGGAGTGATCCCAGGACTCCCAGCCCCCATTAATGCCTGTGAAACTTAAAGATTTGCAGAGTTTACTTGCAAAGCCTTTTAGAAGCAGAGACGAGTAAACAAGAGTGAAAAGTTAAACAAAGGAAATACATTTATGCTTGTACTGTTTTCAAGTTTATGCAAACAATCCATTTCTAAAGCTGTCACTGACACTCCTGGCACGTTCTCATTCCCCAGCTTGGAATCACGTTGGAAACTGAAATCACAAGCATTTCTGAGATGCTTTGGGCAAAATACCTCCCTCAGCTCCACCAGCTGAAAATCAGTGAAGTCCAATGCAGCCATGGAGCCACGGCAACATCCTTTAGCACCGATTGATTCTGGAAGAAGAGAGAGAAGAGTCTGAACTTCTCTGGCCACAGTGGATACGAAAGAGATTGGTATAGATTTAGCCAAATGAACTATGAAGATCAGTTGAAGAAATAACAGCAGGAAATCATCAAGCAGAGCAGGAATTAGAAAATACTACTTTCTAGCTGCTCAGGCAGTAAGTGGATCTGCCATAATCGTAACCTTTTGCTCATGACTTGACTCGTGGGAAGGAGACAGGGACAGCCTGCTCCCACCAGCACAGCACACCAAGCTCCCCATAGGAACGGAGAGCACTCTGATTTCTCTGGTAGCTGCTCAGGGACATTTTCCTCCTCATATTAATTCACCTCTGGATGTTGGATTCTGCAAACTGCACAGCATCCAGCACAGGGGAGCATGGAGAGATGGGATTCCCGTTTGGAAAGAGCTTCACGTCGTAAAAGAGGAGCGGTTCCTCAACGCAGAAATAAAAGGTGACTTTCTGCACCGCTGAGGTCAGCAAAGCCACAGTTTCTCAAACTATGTCCCCAAAACAGGCAAGGGTTTATTGCAAAGTGAAAGCACATTCATGACAGGCAGCACAAGCTCCGCTTTGGCTAGAAGACGGCACCGTTGCCATTCAGCTGCCTCCTCGCCCTTTTCCCTCCCTGCCCTCCATTCAGCTGCACGAGGCAGCACGCTTAACAGCTGATCCGTCTGGAGGAGAGCCTACGAAGTTAATTTCTAGCTTTGAGATGGTTACTGGTAATTGTAGGTAATTTCAAGTATAACTGCAATAGAGTTGAAAAAGCTCTGTTTGCAATGTTTATGCTCATCACTCTAATTTAAGACCTAGAATGCTAGATACACTGCTCTTCAATACACACCCATTTTTCATCTTCCTGATTTTACCACCAGTGATTATAAAAACAGCCCCAGAAAACCACAGTCTGCAATGCAAGACAAATGTTTGAAAAGTCACATATAAAGTTTCAAGCAAAGCTGCTTGAAGGTTAACGACGGAACATGTTAATGATTATCAAATAGACAAGGAAAGCCACAAAGCGCTTCGAACCCAGAAATGCAAGAGCCCCTCGAAATAAATGGTGGCTAACCTTGTTTAGAATAATACTTCTCTTCAAAGAAATGGAACCGTTGCATGTCGCAAATATGTCCACATGTCGTTTTAATACAGGAATAATTACCCATGGCATGTTTGTTAGTGGAAAAAGCAAAGGTCTCCTATTACTTACACATAATAAAACCTGCATTGTTTACCATGAATGAGTTATATGAGACTGGTAATAAATAAGTGTTGTAACAAACTTCTGTGCCCAGGCCTACAAACTGTTCTTAATATCTGCAGTTTGGTAGCACCTAGAGGCCCCTGCTAAGATCAGCAATACTGAGCCTGCTGTTTTGAAATTGCCCCTGCTCTGAAATACACAAAAGACGGCATAGGTAGAGTAAAAATATTCAACCCCCTGAGCAGGGTGACTCAAAACACGCAAGTATTTCCAGAATGCACATCAGAGAGGGACGCACTGCAGGTGGCCCTTCTGCTCCCTCCATGACGTGCCCTATGTGTGGGTGGAAAGCAGGCGGGGGACACAGCAAAACCAACCGTTATGCTTTCGGCGCTGAATAGATATTACCAAAAAGACTGCAATATGCAAAGCTACTTACATGTGCAACTGCTCACAGACTGGGGACTCTACCATGACCATTTGAAAAGCTAGGCTGCACCTATGAAGTTAAAATCAACTGCTGTGTGCTGGCTTATATACACTTAAAATATCTGATTTTTAAAAAATACATTTGGCTTTCTGTAGTCTACAAAACTGCTTCGTTGTTTTAAGCTTTTTAGTGGCTAAAGTCGTATCTGCCAAATCTGTGCAGGTATCAGAGTATCTCTATCCGTATCTGTATCCATAGCTAATCTCCGTGAACATGTGCCTACTTGAAAAAGAAACAAACCAAAAACCTTAGCTTGCTATATTCTCAACTCAACAAACCAAGGCAGTTAAAGGAACTATTTAAAGCTGGAACTGCTCAGGAAATGATTTGTTTTCCTATGAAAAATTTAGAGGAAAAATAAAAAACAAAAATCCTTTTTCTCAACATTTTCCTACTTTTTGTTTTAAAATGAAAAAGTCTTCTCTCAAACTGTTTTTGTTGGGTTTTGGCAGCCATTGAACCATTTGAAAACTGTTGCAGCAGAAAATTATCCAGCCAGCTCTACCGAGAGCATCAATTCTGCGAAGATTTGGGTACTTGCTTATTTTAATGCAGCCCACAAAGGTAAGCCTCTTTGCAGAACTAGGTCTGAAAAGCTGTACTTAAACTGTATGTAACATACCTGAAGCAAACTTAAAAACCTTGCTTTGGTAACGAAGTGGACTTATTTTAGCTTCTCAGTAAGTTGCTTTATATAGAGAGGGACGCAGCTGTGGGATTACTGATGGACGCTGCACAGGATTTGTAGCCGTGCACCACTTGACCCCAGACGGACGCCGCTCCAGGCAACGTTAGCTGCTCCTTCACTCACCCCGAGAAATGCAGACCCATTTTCCTACTCATTTCTGTTTCTTCACTTGAAGAATGAGGAGTTTAGGACGATTTAAGACCACCATCTTAGGCTCTAGCAAAGTCTCAGTTACTCGTTGTTGGGTGGAAGGGTTTACTAAAGATGAGGGGCTTTAAGGAAAAACAAGCGAACAAACTAAAAGACAAATATTCAAGTAAATAGGTTTCATGGCAACCTTGCAAGTCAGCAAGGTTCCTCCAGACTTGTGCAGGAGAAAGCCCAAATGCTTGCTCCAAAATAATGCCACACTCTCACAGGAATCAAACCCATTCCAGTGGGCTCTGCTCTTCCCCAGCCATTTGTGTTAGACCCATAACCCCACCCAACAACCTGGTAGAAGGAAAAAACCTGTGGAAAAAGGAAATCTGAATGATTTACACTCAGGAGTAACGTTGGTGGCCACCAGCACTCCAGATTTACCAGCAGAAAGTTGCTCACCGCTTCCCTGTCACTGAACTCCAGTTCCTGCTCTACAGGAGTCAAGGGCCAGCAGGCAGCAACCACACAATGGGACTGAAGCCTCCAGCTCCTGACGACTATTTTATCTTTGTTCTTTCAGATTTGCAAAGATTTTGCTGTGCTCTCTGTGACTGCAACAACATATAAGGCTTTACTGAGGAGGAAAAATAATAGGGAGGGCCCAGAAACATGGTAATCAAAGGCAGCTGCAAGCAAGACATTACACTCCAGCTCTAAGAATAACCGTTAATTGCTTGCACAGGTCACAAAAATTAGCTCCCATGAAAAATGAAGATCAACTAAAGCCTAATGAAAGGCTGGTTAAACTCAGCAGAGAAATAACAGTAAGGGAGAAAAATTCAAGACCCTACTTGTGAGTGCTTGGAGTAACCAATACGGATGGTGACGCTGGGACGATGAAGTCTGATCCTAAGCAGCTCAGCTGGTTGTGTTCATTAGTTCAGTTCATGGGTCACCTTCGTGTTATTCAAGGGTGCTGGGAAAAGCCTGCAGTGCTATTCAAGTTGAAAGGGCACAAGGACCACTGAGGTAAATCAGAGTCTTGCCCTGGGAGGACTCTGGAACAGGTGAGCAAGAAAAAATATGGAAAAGGGACTTCTCTTGCCAACATTGTGCACACTGAATGCCCTGAAAATATCCCTCTGAAAACAGAGAGCGGTGCTTTGAGTGGACTGTCTTCAACTCACTGGTTTGTTTTCCGCCTTTATAGTACATGCTGTCTTCCTGTCCAGACTGAAGGCACTTCTGCATAACCTGTGATCCAAAGGATAATCTCAGTCCATCCACAGGGGTCTAAGGAAAACAAAGAAAAATCAGCTAGAGCTAACCCACCACCTCGGTTCACGTCTTTGCCTGGGCTGGCGTTGTGTTTAGCCCAGAGCGACAAAATTTCTTGCAAAATTATCAAGACAAATTTGAAGCTCCCAGCCCGCCAAGCACTCATACGTACAAAAGAAAGGCAGAAAGGATGAAAGACAGAAGGATAAAGTGAACCTACCAGAAGGGGTACACATCTTCCCCTGCTGAGCCACAGCAGCACACGAGAGCAAACCATGAGGAGGTTTCTTCTCATGAAAGCTTCTCATTCCACTTCTGCCATTTGGTCTCTACAAGAGGGAATGGGTAACGGATGGGTAACCCCTGAGGAGCACCAGCCAAGTTCCAGGATAGTTTTCAAATGCTTTGCATTTCACTGTGCAAGTTGGAATAGCAGAAAAATGACCTTTCTTGGTAGCTGTTCTTCCATTCCTGGAGCTTGGCAAAGAGACACTCAGTGATGCTAGAGATGCTCTGGTGTTGCTAAGAGGCAATGTAAAATACTTGGAAAAAATGGAGCAAGTGCAGAGCCAAGGAAAAATATTTCTGGCAATAAAAAGAAATCCTAACCTTTGTAAAATGCATGTCAACAACAGTACTGTTGATTATTACCAACTATAGTCCTGCTGATACTTTTGAGCTAAGAACTGGTTCTCATTCGTATTTCATCTGCATCCCAAACCTCCATCCTTTTGCCTGCTGCTCCAGTGAGGAAACTTAACTCTAGTATTTAACAATTAATCCATTGTATTTAGGATCATTCATCTTGAGTCACTTGGAAAAAAATATAACCTTAATCTCAACTTGCACTCAGATTTTGTTGTTTATTGAAATCTTCCAGTGTATTGCATAAATACACTCAAATTAGAGATTTGACTTTCGCTGATCCCTGTATATATTAATCCAGATATGTGTATTTGCTGTGTACTTTGAGTCATGTAATGTAGTTACTGTTTCTGTATAAATAGAAGGCTCTTTCCAACATTCCTACAATTTCATTCTTTCTCTGAAGTCCCTTTAGTACCTGTATTGGCAAGCATTTAATTTCTTGGCACTGACTTCTAAGAATTTATTCATTTAAAAGACTGAAAGGCAAAAAAGGATGCAATTCCTGGCTAATCAGATTAAACACCTTTGTTTGAACACAAGCTTTCTGTCCTGAGGAACCATATTTAAAGTGATATTTTTTTAAAAACTTGCATTTACGCTTCAAAATTGAGTGCTGCCAATTAAGGAAAGCAGATATCTCACTACAGCTCTCCTGTGCTCATGACTCATGATGAGGTCTTACAGCATCATTTCAGACCATTTCAACCTATCTTATTCACACTGAGTTAACACTGTTGAATGAATGAGTGGCTATTCAATAGTTTGCTCTCCTCTCACTGCACGCTACATCTCCCTCTGCCTTCTTTTGCAACCCAAACCATGCTCTGAAGGCAGGATTAATAATTCCCCTCTAGGTTTTCCTAAAGAGCATTTCAATGTAATATATGAGTGCTTGTCTAATATTAATCAATTACTGTTAACCCTGCAAAATGGGAAAGTGGTACACTTCCCATTTTATTGGCAAGGATCTGAGGCACAGAACAGAGGTCAAAAGTGCCCATTAATTTTCAGAGCCCAATTCAATATGCCTTGGCCGTGATTATTCACGGTACTTAGCATTATGTACTACTTTATGCACTCAACATACTGCTGTTGTTGAATAAAGTGGCTGCTGGTGGTCCTTTGCACTTCTGCATATCAAATTTGTAGGATGATAAGTCAGGGACACAGAAGATGACCCCCAGGAGGTGTCCTGTTAAGGGATGGCCCCACGTAGGAACGCAGAAGCCCCATTTTCCCAGGCGGTTTTACAACGCCTTAATTTTTGAACGATCCAGTTGGTCATTCATCACATAATTCCCGGTTGCTGCACCAGCAGAGAAAGGAATCCCACAGACAAAACCCACATTACTAGGAGAACAGGAATGGTTCATGCAGACATTCACCCATTTACAAACCCAGGCAGTGGTCCAAGGGCACAATAGCTTGTGGAGATACAACTGAAGGTCTCTATCCCATTGCAGATGTACAGGGGAGTTGCATCAAGGGCAGCTTTATGCTGATATTTCCTTCACGGTTTGAAGAGTAGATGCAAGGAAAATTTTGGGTTGGCCCTTCAGATTTGCAGCAGAAGGTACTCAATTTTTCCTGAGTGTCTGTGTGTACTTTATGAGACTGTTAAGAGCGACACAGTTCTGAGAACATTAAGAGAGACAACGGCGTACCTGGGCTTGTGCCACTGCCTATTGAGGAAAAGCCACATGTGAGATGATGTATTTCTAGCTGAGTCTTAAAAACTGCCAGGGATGAAGATTCCCCTCCTTCCCCTTCCCTAGCAGCCAGTTCCAGTGTTGCACTCCCCTCCCAGGTACAAAGTTTTCCCTAATGTCCAAAGTGAAGCTCCCACACTGCTATCCATGGCCGTTGCCCCTTCACATATCACCTGCCACTACCAAGAAGAGTTTCATCCCATCGTCTTTGTAGCTGCCCTTCAAACAGTTGCATTAAATCTCCTCTTGCTTTCCTCTTTGCTTGGCCTCAGCCCTGAAAGCAAGCAGGACTTTCTGTACTTTCTCGAGGGCTCAGATATGCTCTTGGCCCAGAACAGAAGGCCCTGCTTCTTGCAGGGTTGAGGCCAAGCACCTGTACAACCACCCCAGAGCTCCCATCTGAGCTGCAAGCTGAAGTTTCCCTTCCATGCAGGCAGCTGGGGAGGGTTATTGACCTCTTTGATATGGGCTGGGGACACAGCCAGAGAGTCGGCATCAACAGAGGAAAATTCACATCAGGGTTTTCTTTAAGAACAGAAAAGGCAAATGTCGTCTCTGATGTATAACTGAAGTGCACATCTGCCCTGCAAGGTCTTGCAGGCTCTAGCACTCAGGCAGAGCGATGGAGGCACGCAGAGAGGGCTCCCAAAACCATGGGCAGGCAGAGACATCAGCCTCCCCACCCTGTTGACCATGGAAAAACTAAAAAAGGACCAAAAAAGCTGCTTTCTCTAGGTCCTGTTACATTCTGGGAAACATAACAAGAAGCATCCGGGCAGGGAGGGAGTTTAGACCAGGTACAAGAAGAGAAAAGGCTGAGCTGTGGCCGTTAACCCCTGACAGACAGTCTGTAATATACCTGCCACAGAAAACAAACCAGGTGGTGCCACTGCTTGGAAAATACAGACGCGCAGCGGGGAGCGGGGGGGACAGAGAGCAGAGGAGGGGGAGAGGGAAAACATGAGCAGGGGAAAGCGGAGAGGGCAGGAGTCGTTAACCCCTGATAGCAAGTATAAAGTATTTTACTCCCCATCTCATTCATTAGAGCGCGTCAACTCCAGAAGGACTGCATCCATTCCCGCACATAAATCTAGCAAGTTTCTCTTTTAAAAAAGGCCAGACACTGTCTTTGCCATGGCAATCCAGCTGTCTGGCCGGCTGCCTGCCCTGCAAACAGCACCACAAAAGCTCAGCTTTCTGAGATGAGGGGCTCCCAGGGGCTCCCTGAGCCCTCTGCTCAGCACCACACATCCACTGCCTTCCACAGCCCAGGGAAGGGGGATGGCTCCAATGGACAGCGTGGTCCTGTCCCTCTGGTTGGGGATGCCAGCCTGCAGGCAGAAGCAGCTCCCATCTCCACCCAGAAGAGATTTCAGGGAGGCAAAGGGGTTCAGCATAAGGAAAGCACTAATTCGAGAAGCTCAGAAGAGCTCCAGAGCACCTTTTGGGTGACTGATTTCATCAATCGTCCAGCACGAGGGCTCCAGTGCAGTCCCCTCAGGTGTCTGATCACAGGAGACAGGAAAAAATGGAGCTCAGATCCTCTCTGCAGAGTCACATCCTTACCAACCTGAAGGAACACATCTCATTTATGATCCATGCTTAAATCAGGGTGCAATGCTGAGAGAAAGGAATTATGGTGAAGCGCTTGCATTTGCAGCTGGTTTGGAGCTTTTCTCCAGGCTTTCAGATCAAGGGGGTCACAATCACGGACATAGAGGGCCCCATCCCGCCCCATTTTCAAAAGTTGCCCAAATCAGCAACTGCCCGAGGAAAATCTTGGGAAATGTAGGAGACAGTTCTGTCCTGAAAAATCCAACCTGAATTTATATTTAAAAGCTAACGATTCAAATAGAAGAACAAGGGCACAAAATCGAGCTATTTTTAACACATCTGTCTATGGTTAAACAACATTGTTTTTCTTTGTGAGAACTTAGTAACATCAGGAAAGTTGGATAGGCTTCCTCGCGCTGAGGTATTACAGGGCATCTTGTATACCTTGGCATTGTGTGGCTTTCCAGGACATCATTTTAACACTTCACAAATCAGACTTTATGGGCATTCTTCTATCATAAATCCATTGCAAAGCAAACACAAAAATTACATGTAGCCAGGTAGGCTGCACAGAAGATCACCAGTGAGCATAATATTTTTTAAATGTATGAACCATAAAGCATTTGCGGTGTTTTACGATGGCAGCATTTCTTTCAGGGCCTGATGCAGTCCTCTTTGAAGTCAACCGGAGTCTTTCCATTGACATCAGAGGGTGTGGGATTTGTCTCACGGCAACTTATACCAATGAGAACAATATTTTGCTCTGAAGTCATTACTTTCTGCCACGGGTGTTTTGAAAACAGCTCGTCAGCTGACAATACACCCTGAAGGTACTGACAGTCCATGTGTTTTCATTATTTAAAAATAAGACTTGGTAACGGGCTCAGCTGTTTAGGGAAGGTAATATTTTTCTTAAGTACGCCTACTATAAAGTAAATTAGCAAAATCTTCTTCGAGCTGTAACTAAAACATAAGGGCACAGCTGCCCTGGAGGAGTACAAGGGCTCCCAATGTAAACTCCACTGATATCATCACCATCAGAAGGTCATAAAATTGATTGATTATAAATACAGTCCTCATTTGTTTACAGCTTGCATTTTTGGGTCCCGGGTAATTAGCACATTAGCAATCTCTCAAAGTGAGCGCTTACAGGTGCCGCTCTGAGATAGCCGAAGTGGAAAACTGCACCAGAGGAGCCTAATGTTCCTTAAACAATTCCGGGATGGACGCATTAGGATGGAGGAGAGAAATGTCAGAGATGTAAGTGTTTAGCTACTTGACCACACCTACCCAGGAGCCAAGGGCGTAGAGGGCATTAAAATGACCCGTTAATTTCCTTCAACGGGAAGGTAGCACCCAAAAAACATGAGAGACATGTCAGCAGCGTGAGGGAGATATCCTCCTTGTGAAGCCTGCGGCTGCGCAAGTCTTTTAAGATTCTTTTCCCTCCGCTAAAGCCAACAAAGGAAGATAAAGATCACCCTATTTGTGGTAACTGGTACTTAGTTCCTTTTAGTTACACTGAAAATAAACTCTCTTTTAGTTCTCCAAAGGTTTCAGCCTTCAGACACACCACTACCGAGCTGTACACCAGCCATCCTCCCCTCAGCCCGGTCTTGGCTCCAAGTTCACGACAACTCTGTGCGCGCAGGACATTAAACTTTAAAGTCACGTTTTATTTGTACAGCTGGATGCATCAGGTTTTATGCTTATTGTCTAATTAGCCAACAAACCACTTTTGAAAGGGTTTAATGCTTTACCCCCAGTGAGATCTCTGGAGTGAGTGTGTGTTGAAATGCTAATGGAGACAAAGAATTCCTTTTTGTAGGAATTTGCAGTATTTTGGATACATCTCGTGGGCCAAACCTTCAGCTGCGATGGCTTTGCTGGAGTGAGTCAGGCGATCCCAATCACAGACATTGAAGGACTCCTGAAATTTAACAGGTTACTAGAGAAGCTGTTCACTAATGTCCTCGTTTAAAGACGGTTTAAGACTCCACAGTTAATGTCCACATTTTTGCTACCTTCCACAGGAGTTTGTTTGAAATGCCTCCTATAGTTAGATGTAACAGCTACAGGATTCACCATTAACTATGAAAGTATGCAATATATGTCCTGGCATTTACACGATTTTACAGATTAATTCTTTCAAAACATTTCTGCTGGCATTACTTGCAGAATTAACTTAGAAATCTCATACCAACGTTTTTTTCATCCATGAAACATAAGCAGCAAGTGAGCAAAAACAAGATAAGTCGCTGGCATGTCCTGAGTAGCTGCTGCTATCTGTTCATTAGGAAAGAGATCTTGCTTTACCATTTGGGAGGTATTTCTGTTAATGCTAACGGTGTTATTAAATGGAAATATTTGGAAAGGAACTGCTGCTGCTTCTGCTATAACAAAAAGCAACCTGAGAAGTGCCTCTAAACACCACAACACCCCTAGTAAATAATGCTAGTAACCCTTAATTACGTGCCTTATTTAAGTCCAAATGCCATGAATATAATGTGCTAAATGATAGCAAATTAGCTTTAAAAATGTTAATAGAAAGTTGCTTAGTGCTGAAGGATGTTTTTTGCCATTCTGACAGGAGGGGAACTTGTCCATTAACATCCCTCTTCAGTCCAGATGAATCCAGAGGTCACCCATTCACTTTCTAGTGAACATTTTAGTTGCTTTATTCCTCAGGTTTGTTTCATTTACGGTTGGACTCGATGATGTTAAAGGTATTTTCCAACCTAAAGGATGCTATGATTTGGATGACTGAATCTTCCTTATACAGTTGCTTGACTTAGTGCTAACTCTGCACCCATCGGAATAGAGAGCAGCCAACCCCTGAGCTTGGCTTATTTCAAACCTGCCTTGAGTTTGAGGAGGCACAATTTCCCCATCTTTATCCATAGACAAACTTCACACGACAACTTCAAAAGCAATAGCAACCATACAGGTGCAGAATACTGCACAAGGCTCACTTGATCTGAAGAATTTACTGTTTCACAGTGTTCCTACTTTGGGTGTGATGCCTCCTTATGCAACTGTCTCATGACCAAACCACGGAAGAGAAGATCAAGCAAATTATTCCATTTGTAGCATTTGAAATTGCTAGGATTTTAATACTTAAGGGAGCCACACTGCTAAGCCCTTAAACACAACTTCAGTGGAAAATTAGATATATCTAATCAGATGGTTTTCCTGTTACGGTGATGACGCTGCAACATCAGTACAGCAATTTTTTTTCAAGTTGCAAGTAATATTCTCTATTGAACAAACTGATACAAAGAAAGGAATTGTCAAAAGAAAGAGCTTTTGTTCCTAAAATCGTCCGTTCCCTGCAGCTGCATCACTTGTGCTAACATTATACCTCGTTACAAGTTTTGCTCCACACTTGATCTTTGCAAGCACTAAGCGAAATAGGAGATGAGACAAAAAAACTTACCTTTGCTAAAAAGCAGGCCGTATTTGCAACTTATCCCAGAAATCTTTCTGAACTGTTTTGCTACCATTGCCCGTATTTTATTTCGGTTTTTTTTCCGCACTGCTGTCTTGCTGCATTTTTGAGGCTGGATGATCAGTTAATGTAAATTGTCACCTCCCCACTGAAGTCAATGAGTTGAGTTGGTTTGTAGCGGTTAAGGATCCAGCTCCTGACAGCTCAACTTTGGCAAAGAAAGGGCTGAACTGTGTTTTGCAAACAAGCAATCCAGTGAACTTCATTCTTTTTCTCTGTTCACGAACCAACATTGGTTTGGTAAGAGATATTTGTTATTCAAGTACTTGTTGGACAGCTTGGATCAACAATGGCTCATTCCAGAAACAGTTCATTTCGATTTCTTGCTGCTCATGGGGTGAGAACTGTCACCTAAATCAGATGGAGCTGATCCTAATCTTTGAGGGGATGAGTAAGCCTTTTAAAAATAGGAGAACAAAGGCTCACGAAGAACAAATATTCTTGTTCACATGTAAATACAAGTATACATGCAAAGAACAACCAATCTCCAAACTAGCATGCAAATAAAAATCAGTTCAGAAATACACAGACAGGGAGCTATCAGGGACCTCAGAAGGCTCAGTCTGGCAAGCCCAGCTGGAGCAAAAATTATCAAACATTGACAGGATTGTTATAACCACCCTAATTAAACCTCTCTCTCAATGGCAATGGGATTTCAACCTCTAATTCCTGCACTGACCCCACTAAACTGTGGCTGAATTATCATATCCTTCCTGCAAGGGCTATTAAGGCTTTCAGTGATGAAGCATTCGTAAGTAAAACGCAGCATTGATTAATTCCTGAGTGTTGCTATTTGCTTGCGTTCAGAAATTATCCTCAGGTTCCCACCTATCAGCTAGTTATTTCTAGGTTAAAAATCACTGCTGATATCTTTTTGTGATGGGCAGACTGTAATCAAGCGCACTCTTCACTTCCAACACTTACAGTGACTGCCTCGCAATGCTTGACCGGTACCTTTTTCTAAGCTTGGATAGTTGAGGTGAGCTTCGGAGAAAACACCAAATAAAGGTTGAACTCCCTGCGAATTTCTTAGGGAACATCAGGATGAAAACAGTGTCCTTACACTGTACAGTGTGCAGGGTCTTCTTGCATCTTTTCAAGTATGTGGGTGCAGGCAGAAAACCAGGGGATTTTCCAGAGCTCTGCCACTTTAACTGCCTTATTAAAATGGCATTTCAGGTCCTGCAACCTCACTACTATGTACTGCTTTTCTGCTTACACCGCTCTCAGGACAGTCTCTTTGGCTTGAGTATCTGAATGGCGAGCCAAGCCAAACTGATTTCAGAACGTTTTATTAAAATGTTAATATTGCTTTGTTACATTACTGGGCAGATGTGAAGTCTTTCCCACTCGAATTTCGACATCGCGGGGTTGGTGCATCAGCGCGTACGGCCACATGGAGCCTTATGGTGCTCCTCATAAGACTGCACAGTTAGGGTGATGTTATTGCAAACAAGAGTTGCTACATGCCATCACTGCAACTCTCACCTCATCAAGAGCCAAACGAAGGAACAAGGGAAAATACTAAAAGAAGAAAGTAAAAGTGAGCTGGAATTAATTTCACTGAAATAAATATTTTTGTAAAATCAGCTGTACAAGCTAAACTCTTACTGCATCATCCAGGAATGGAGATACACTTCTCCAAATTGCAGAGCTTTTCTGTGGCTTTTTCTCATGACCATGACACACCATGTCTTGATCGTGACACGACATCTTCACCACACTTTCTCTTCGAAGGCAAGGTGTAACATAAAGAACTTATTCTATGGCTTGAGCCATACTTAAAAGCTCCTGAGCACTAGGTTAATTCAGAAGTGGAAATAAAAGATTCATAAATGGTTTATCAGATACAAAGACTAAATTTTAGCTCCAGATAACCACAGGATGCTCAGATTCCCCTTTGAATTCCATGGCAGGTACCCCCTGACTATCAGAAATACTAGTAATGACCTTTTCAGCTGGTGTAAGTCAAATTATCTGCACAGATACCAAAGGGCCACACCAATTTCTAGCACTGGAGAATCTGTCCTGCAGGGGTTCAGCAAGCTCCTGTAGAGCTCTCACGCAGGAGGGCAGTGGTGTGTGTAACACACAGACATCAGAAAACCATCTGCAAATTCCCCACTGTGCCCCTCAACCACAAGGGTTACCCTGTCTTGGCTTAATTTAGCCAATTGTGGTCTCCTCCATGCAGGGAGAGGACATTCTTCTAAATACATTAGTGACTCACCCCCAGTCATAACCCACCATTGTTGAGAAAATTTGTTGTTTATGTCTGGGGAGGCCAGAAAAGTTTTGCCAAGTGCTTCCTTTGGTGACATCTTATATATTATAATGTCACAGCTGCTGCCAAGCCACCAGCCCTAATGTCACCGTGATGATGTGCAGCAAACGAAGTGCATTCAGATCACAAGTGTGCCCTTGAACTGGCCAAAGGAGCCTCACTACCCCTCCTGCAGGCACACCAGTCCTCTGCACATGCCTCTACAACTGATCCATATGCATCTGCACCTGTGGCAGAGAGCCCAGAGGAGGCCACAGAGATGATCAGGGGCTGAAGCACCTCGCCTGTGGGGACAGGCTGAGAGAGTTGGGGTTGTTCAGCCTGGAGAAGAGAAAGCTCCAGGGAGACCTTAGAGCAGCCTTCCAGTTGTTAAAGGGGGCCTACAGGAAAGCTGGGGAGGGACTTTTCACAAGGGCATGTAGTGATAGAACAAGGGGTAATGGTTTCAAACTGAAAGAGAGCATGTTTAGATGAGACATTAGGAAGAAATCCTTCCCTGTGAGGGTGGTGAGGCCCTGGCCCAGGTTGCCCAGAGAAGCTGTGGGTGCCCCCTCCCTGGCAGTGCCCAAGGCCAGGTTGGACGGGGCTTGGAGCAGCCTGGGCTGGTGGAGGTGTCCCTGCCCATGGCAGGGGTTGGACTGGGTGATCTTTAAGGTCCATTCCAACCCAAAACCATTCTGTGACTCCATAATTTTAAGATCACATTTCTGCAAGTGGCAGGACAAAGCTCTTCTCAGGAGAAAAACTCAGAAAAACTTAAAGGCTGTGGCAGCTGTAAATCCTACATGTTCTTCCTACACTTTCTTTTTTCTTAAATACAACTGGAAATAATTAATGGCTTCAAGACAGAAAGGAAAGAAACTACATTTTCCTGGACATGCACTATCACAGCCTCGTAGGAGAATTAAATAAACAGAATCTACCGTGCATTGCTGAGAAGGGAGAGCACCTTGTGGGAAAGGAAAACTGAGATCTGCTCCCTTAGCGCTACTGTTTTGCACTTCAGTGTGGCCACTATATCTTAACCATCTCAAAGTGAATCATCCTCTGCGAGGTTCCAAACGCAAAGAAAACAATCGTTTTGTTTCCCGAATTGCCCACTAGATCTGCATCAGCATCGAGACTGTGTCAGGGCCCTGAGGGCACTAATACACCTTAATGGCCCTGACCAGGCTCCCCTCCACACCCTGCCCATGGGCCCAGGAGCTCAGCGAAGGTCATCAGTCCCAGCCTGAGCTAAGCCTGCAGGGTTCAAGCCATCCTAACAAGAAAACAGCCTACGTTGTTCATCCTAACCAGAAAACAGCTTAGGTTGTTTCTCATGCCACTGACCTGAGCATCGGAGCAAGCGTGACAAGTACTTGTAGCAGGCAGCTGGAAGAAGATGACCAGAAGACAGTGCTCAGATGGCAATGCAGTTCATCCACCTCTGAGGATCTCAGGGAGGAGAAAATCACATACTAAAGCTTTTAGACCATGGCATTTTCCACACAGGTAGAAAATCAGTTCTTGAAAACTTGCTCTAGGTTCAAACATTTACCTTAAAACACAGATTAGTTTGGGGGATGTATCTCCCAGGAACACAGAATCACAGAATCGCTCGGTTGGAAAAGACCTCTGAGATCATCACGTCCAACCGCTCCTGTCTACCCACTAAACCATATCCTTAAGTACCTCGTCTACCCGCTCTTTAAATACATCCAGGGATGGTGACTCCACCACCTCCCTGGGCAGCCTGTGCCAGCTTCTGACGACCCTCTCAGTAAAGAACTTCCTCCTTATCTCTGACCTGAACCTCCCTTGGCACAGCTTGGTGCCGTTTCCCCTTGTTCTATCCCCCATCACCTGGGAGAAGAGCCCAGCACCCACCTCTCTACAGCCTCCCTTGAGGCAGTTGTAGGTGGTGATGAGGTCTCCCCTCAGCCTTCTCTTCTCCAGGCTAAACAAGCCCAGTTCCCTCAGCCGCTCCTCATCAGGCTTGTTCTCCAGAGCCCTCCCCATCCCTGTGGCTCTTCTCTGAACACGCTCTGAACACCTTCTATCACTACTCCAATTTTCCCCAGAAAACTCTCTGCTCATAGAAGATCATATGCAAGAGACTGCTTCTTGGACAATCTCACTTGAATAACTTCAGTAAGACAATCAAAATTTTAGAAAAATAAGCCCAGACAGCGTTTCCCAGCAGTGCACACACACCATTCACGATTTGCTTTGACATCGGCCTTGAGTTTCTCAGAAGTAACCATCTATGTTTCAGGTTTCTATTTTTCATTGCTCAGTTTGGGGCCTAGCTTTCAAAGAACAAAGAGCTTCCTGAAAATCAGTTCCTGGCGTTATTGGTGAGTTGTTAATTAGGGATGCAGATGCCTATGTGAGGAGTCTAATTTGAACATTTTTGCTTACACACTCAGAGCTATTGACTTCCTCCTCGCTAATCAGCTGCATAATGCAGAGAGCTAACATGGTAATCACTCAGTAGTTAAAAGCAGTTTCCAAAATGAAAATAAAATTTAGGAAATTATTTTCCGGCAAGTGCAATGGAAGTATGCCTGCTACTGATGAGGACAAAATTTATTTTACTTTTTTGGTGGGTAAGATGAGTTCTGAAAGAGCAACTCTTAACATTAACAACGCACTGGCATTTAAGTGACATTTTGGCAAAACACCATGGAAACATTTGGTCACATCCTCTCAACCCTTAATTTCTTCCTTAAATGTGCTTTTTAATATGTCACAGTTGTTAAATTCGTAACAATAATTCCCTTGAGACTAAACAACAGTGCTTGGTATGTGAAAAATGAACAATACATTTACATCAGTAAACCAAGAGGAAATTTTAAATAAACGTATAATCGAGTACAAATAGTCTGAATGTTACTTTTATGAAATTTGACCATTCCGTAGGCTGATTTTAGCAGCAGGATGTCCTAAATAAACTCAACTAAAACACATGCTGTCATACCCTTTTTCAGTTGTGACATAACTATCCAGATTCGCTTCCTCTGATGGCTTTATTGCCAATTAATTTTAAAACTTTCACTTTTAAAAATGACCAGCAAAATCCTAGAAACAAACCTTATAATGCATTGGCACTTTCAGCTTTCTTGTCGATGGGAGGGAAGAGGCGTCAAGATTTGTATACAAAAAGCCTCATATAAATTCCTGCTAAATCTAGTATGGAATTTGAGTGCCCAAACATTGGGTAAATCAGTGCCCCAGGGGCAAGGGGTTGGCAGGGAGGACACAACGCTGGTGTGTTCCCTGGTGTAACAGCAATCAGAGCTTCTGCTCTTGCTGCCCTGACTGTTCTTGTGCAGGACTAACATTGCATTGTATAAATCTTCAGGACAAGTAATTAACAACTTATTATATTTGTTGTGCAAAGCATTAAGACGGTTCTAGCTGCTGTGTAAATGCTAAAGCTACTATTAACCTGCGTATTTCCTAGCCAATATAAACAGCTTTCAGTATGTCTGCATGTCCCTCCAAGACTACTCATTTTAATGGGATTTCTCCTCTCGTAACAGAGCACTCTCTGTGTGCTACGGTGGCAGCCGGACCATTCAGAATAGGAACCAATCCATTTGCTTTTTCCTTTAAAAATAAAAAGCAGCCCATTTTGGATTCTGGTTTCTAGGGCAGACATCCCATAGTGCTTTTAGCCTTGAGCATTTACTCAGACCTCCTTTTGGCTTCAGTACGAATGCAAACAGCAGCACAATTTACCAGACACATCTGTACGCAGGGATTCAGAAGTTCAGCAATATCAGCTCTGCTGCTCACCATTGCCACCTGCTTTACCTCTCAGGGCTCTCGCTCCTCTCCCACTCCGTGTCTGCCTTGTCTGTTTGAACTGTAGGCTCCTTAATGCAAACACAATCTTCCTGTAACAGTGTTAAGTGCCCAGCACCAAAGCCTTGAGCTCTTTTGAGATTATCAAACATTTGCATTATAGAAAATAAGCCTTCCTTCTTGGCTTTACTAATCAACACAGGTATTTCAACCATGATGTACCAGCCTTGTACTCTCCACCTTTGTTATCTCCAATTACTTACCTGCTAAAGTTGTTCCCATTGCTCTCTGTTATTCACAGGAATATTATTCTTTATTATTCAAGTTCAGAGGATGTTAGTACAGTTGCAAATTCAACCATTCCACACTTCGAAAATGCGCAGGTCAAGCCGGCCTGTGCCTTATGTCCTTGGAGAGCAGGCAATGATGTACACACCTTCCTATGCTTTTTTCTCCACTGACCTTATGTATGCTCTACCATGGATAGCGAAGGTGGAGAGAAACTCAGAGACGGTGGGATGGTGTGGCCCTGGCTCCAGGTCTCGTTCCAGTCTAGAGACAAATAGAGAAGGACAAATAAAAGTGGACAAATAGTCCACTGTTGCCGCAAAGTCTGATTCCTTTCAAACTGATCTTGTTTGAGAACCACCTGTAGCTTTCATGCCGGCACTGGTCTCCTCTCAGAGCCAACTCACTGGAGTTCCTAAATTCACACCCAGTCTCACTCCTTCTCCTTACAACACATTGTCTTCTTTTGCCTGGCTAGCTCCTTCCCACTCTTTGTCCTTTTGATGCATTCTCCACACACATTGCTTCTCTGTCCCTGCTTGCTGCTCCCCTTCTCTATCACAGACCACTGTTTCTGCCCCATGCATTCCTGAGCCTATCATCCCCATGCAATTCCCTGTTTCCAGCTCTTTGTGTCCTTTCCCAGCTGACGGACTCTATCTCATTGCTCACACCCACTCTCAGTTTCCCTTGGCTTATTAGCACCCATCTCTCTGCAAGTCCTGTTCAGTTTCCTCACACTGCTTCTTAGATGTAACCTTGGAAGCCTCCTTGCTCCCATCTTCCTCTTCTCCCACCCCTGAGGTAATTCTGCTCCCCTCTGAATTTAAGTCACAGGTTCCTCCTCTACGTTTTCTGCCATTTGATGACCCAGGAAAGAAGAGCACGGGCAGAACAAGCTCTAAACCAACCTTCATCTCCCAGAGCAGCAGTCTCTACAGTAGCTACATTTTGGGCAGGCAAACCCCTTAAGGACTTCAGCTAAATCTGCACTGAGCACATGAAAAGAAGGAGGTTTTTCAGTCTTGGATTTGCCAAGGTGCAGGCAGATTTTTACTGGTATAGCAAAAATATAACACCCCTGGAAGCAGCAGGACAAATACACTGTGAAGAAATGATGTAAGAAAAGATTTCTGCTGTTCTTCTGAATGAAATTCTTGTACTCAGTCACCAAAAGAGTACCTGCTGTTTCTGGGCAGATATTTTTAAGGCACTTGATTCATTAATTGCACTTCACCTGATAAGTTTCTGGGCCAGTACCAAAAATAACTGTATTCTCCACTCAGACATATTTTGAATGGTGCCATGTGACGACAGGGGGAAGGTTGAACATACAGTCATGTAACCTTCAAAGCCCACAACTCTCATTAACCTACACAAATGTCAAAGTCTTTCTAGCTGAACCTGGCAAAGTTATCGAGGGAGTTTCATACTATGAGGAACATCTTACAGGAACAAACCTACTTAAAACCTTTGCCCACATCACGTCTGCTGGCCACGAACATCATGAATGGGTCTTTGATCTATTTCTGTGAAGGCGATAAAAGGCAGTACGTCCTCAACCAAAGCACCGTGTTTCATGACTGGATGGATTTCCAATATTGCAGAAACAAACGGCACCTACCAGCCTAATTCACCAAGCTTCCCCTTCGAGAAAGACAGCAGCGTCTTTCCTCTCTACCTGTTCTCAAGATGGTGGATCACCGCATCTCTAGAAAACAAAGCATCAAAAGAAACCCAGCTGCACCAGCCCAACAGCCCTGCAGGTAGCAAATTCCCCCAGGAGTCGGTCAGACAATGCTACTGCTCATTAGGGCTGGGTGGGACGGGAGAAATGGGAAGAGACATTTCCCTTCATTCATCAAACTGGAACAAGACGGAGAGTTCAGAAAAAAAACAAGCACTTGGCCGAGTCTATGACTGGGGACAAATCAGGAGAAAGAGAGACTTTGATCATTAAAACTGCAAAGTATGAAGGTTAAAAAGAAGTTGTTACATAAAGAGGATTCTTTAGTTACGGGAATGTTTGATCCGATTCACAGCTAAGGATGTGCACCCATTTTAAACGGAAAATCCTTTAGCTTTGGTATGAATTTATCTAGGCTGCCAGACAAATTGCTCATATCAAATTGTCATTTGGATGTTCAGCCATTGAAAACACAGTTAAAGCATGTCCCTTAATTAGAAATCCCGTGGAAATGAAAACAATCCTCTCTGGCATCTAGCTACTCTGGATGGTAAATCGGACTTATCATCTGGCACGGCCCCTTTCCTGTTTGCGAGGGTGGACGGAGGCAGACAAGGAATTCTGCTCCCCTTCCAGCAGCCCTCGGAGACAAGCAGCCTCCCATGCCAAGGCTTCCTCTCCCGCAAACGTCTCGCAACAAATAGGTCTGGTATGAGCTCCTCAGATTAGAGATGGACGGGATAGGCGTCTTCGGCCCAGTAGGGACTGAGACAAGCTTAGCACAATATTTTAATGCATAACTGTGTTTTAAATCTGTTTCATTTCACTAGATAGGGGTCTCTTTGATCAGGCTACATTCATTTTCCAGAAAAACGTCTTCCGTCATCTGCTAGTAAAAACAATACAACTCAGGAATTACCTTCTGCTACTGGAAAGACTGTGTAATTCGGCAGTATCAGCCCTTCCAGCTCTATCCATTTCATTGCTGGTCTTGTGTTATTAAATATTTTGTTCAATGCCCCATGTTCCAGCAGCTTGTTACTACATAAGAATTTCAGGCTCGTTAATAATTAAAACAGGTCTCAAATCCTCACAGTTGTGAAGAAAATCTTAAAAGATTAATCCCAAAGGTTAAAAGGGAAAAATGTGTATTTTAGAAGGGAGGCCAGTTAACCATTGCAACAATCTGCTTTGGGATATGGTAAATTCTTTCTCCTTTGCAGTCTTTAAGTCAAGATGGCATAAGACTGCCCTGTAGGCAGCAGACAGTCTGACACACGAGCTTTTGAATTCTGCCCAGGAATTACACAGTGAAATTCTCTGGCTCGCATTTCACCGATCAGATTAGAGAAGCACAACCACTCCTGGGGACTCAAGACTATTAACTGATGGGAAGGGGACCCAAAGCGCTCTGGTTTTGTGCTTGTGGTGACAAATTCACAAGCGCTGAATGTTACACACTGGCAATGTTGATACAGTACGTTTGATTTCATTGAAAACTTGCTTTGTTTATGGCCTCTTTTTACAGGACTGTAGAGGTCTGGGCCATAGAAACACTGCAACTGCCTCAGCTGATTAAAATGGGACCAAGAGGCATGCAGCGGTGATGTGGGAACGACCTTGAGTGCTTGAAAATAGAAACGTGGCAGAGGAGTAAAGAAGATAAAGAAGGCACTGAACACAACAAAATGGACTGGAGACAGAGAAATTTCAACCAATCATATATTAGCTTAGCACGTGCAGCCTATTAGGAGTCAGATAGACGCATGCATAGAATGCTGGAAATGTATAAAAACCATGCTTTGTGTGTAATAAAATGGCTATCAGAGCATCACATTGGTGTGCTGTAGTCCGTTCCTCGCATGGACCCCAACACAGGACACCTGGGACACTTCTCACTTCATAGGAAATAGATCCTCAGTTGTCAGCCAACAGAGCCAGTTGACTTGAGCCGAACTACACCAGGCTTTTAGAAGTAGACCTAGCAATTTCTCCTCTCCTCCAGGAAGAGCTCCTGAAGCAGTTACCAGGTCCAAGCATGCTTGCAAGAAAGCCTCATTCCTCCGATTTCCCAGGATTTACAGAGGTTACAGACTCTCCAAAGAGGCTTGCGAGGAAGTTCCTCTTATCCCACAGAAGGACCTGAGGAGACTGAAGAAGTGACATAACCCTGTCCCACGTGGACTCCACATAGGTGGGTTCAGAGGTGTGAAGACAGAAACAGGAGTGGAATCTGCCCTGTGCCAATCTTTCTCTGGGAAAGCTACTCCAGCTGTGGGACTACTGTAACAAATTTGGGGTGGTTCTGTTCCTTTTCCATCACTTTCCCCACCAAGCAGTTCCCCAGTGCTTGGCAAAGCTTCCCAGGACAGAGGTTGAGGAGAGGAGATTGACTGCAAAAAGCAATAAAAGTAGGGTATTAAATAAGGCATTGCTGCAGAGTAATAGGAAGGGTGGAAAGGAACGGGCTCATGCGTATTACAGTCCTATAAAAGAGAAAGAATTCTTAAATGAGTATTTAAGAGGGCTGAGCTACAGCATGAGAAAACTGGTTTAATCACCTATTGTGCAGCTGTAGTTAATTTTGTACAGATTCTACAGACATTCCAGCTATCATGCAAGGCTCCATACAATCACTATGGGTGACACCCCACTTTTATTGCAGGTGCTGTTACTGATGCTGTTACTTGGACAAATCTTCCATCAACCTCAGTTAGATGTTTCCTTAAGTAGAAACTGAGGTCAGGTAACACCTGATGAATAAACATGGCAGGAGGACAAATCTGCTTCCTGACTGCACAGAAGAGAAGCACGTGGTATGTGGGGATACATAAATACACACACACACAGACACACACATGCTTTCCACCCAGGCAACCTCAGTCGGATCAGCTCCAACCATCTTTGTAACAAACTTTTAAAGTCCCTCTGGTGAAGGGTGTCTCCTTGGGAAAGTCATACGAGTCTAAAACTCATTAGAGTCCTTCTTTGGGAATGTGAACTAGGTTGTGATTGAGTGATCCGAGGACCGATTGCTTCTGAAGGCCACCAGAAAAATCTAACCACCAGATAACTGGATGGCCAAATAAGCAATTAGCTGCCAAATTAGATGATCTGTTATCAACCAACTCAGCTGCTGATGTTCATCAGATGCCTGAACAAGTAGCAGCAAGCTAACTGGTAAATTATCCTTAATGACTTAGCAGTTTGCCAAATCATGGATAGTTCCAATTATCTCAACAAGTTTTTTTCTTAAGTCCTAAACAAGCCCAATCTCTTTTCACGGTGCTTTTAAATCTCCAGGAGTCATGTGAGGTGTGTATTAAAGCATTTCACTGAGTATCCCAAGAGGGACATCCCTATTTTCAAAAAAAAAAAAAGGAGAAGAGTAATATTTTGTGTAACTCAGTGAAAAGCCTATTTTTCACTTGCCAGAGAGCTCACTCCCCTTAGAAATAAAGCTAGAGGTAACTCACATCCCCAGACCACCTGTGGAAGGCTCATCATATGGGGAGTTATGCAGGACTAGGAGGAATATGCAGAGCTTCCAGCATGGCAAAGAGATGCAGATCCTCTTGGGACAACATGAGTTTCCTCCATGGAAGGAAGGAGTGGATGGGATCGCCTCCTGGGGCTGCAGAACCAAAGTCTGGGAGGAGGAGAATCCAAAGAACCTGAAAAGAGAGAAGGAGCAGCAGCAAGTGAGAGATGACCTAATCTGCACCCTACCCAGTGAATCTACACTCGTCTGGAGATAATCCACACAAATGAACTGCAGGCCACACACATAA